>NC_056737.1:1158913107-1158955607 GCF_019279795.1 Protopterus annectens
AATGCTCTTGCTCAAATTATCCACTAGAATATTAGATTTCTCCGGAATGCGCATTAGTATCAGAAAGTGTTGAGGGGACATTGCCTATTGCCATTCCCTTATAGCCTCTCAACACAGGGGACAGGACTGGTTTTCCCCTTGTATGTTTATGTATAAAACCACTGCCATGTTGTCAGTCTGGACAGCAGTCACACCTTTGGGGAGGCAGTCTTGAAAAGTCTGCACCGCTAGGAGGACTGCTCTCTTCTCAACATATTTATGTGAAGATGGGGCTTCTGATTGGGACTTGGTACCCTGGGCTGTATTTCCTTCAAAATGACCCAGCCTCCCACCCAAGGACAGAATTGTCTGTGGTTACTGTGGCCTTGGAGGGGGGAAAAACGCAGACAGGTAACCTGCAGAAACTTAATGAGCCCTTAACCACCAAGAGATGCTCCAAGTGCTGGTAAGACAAACAGGAAAATTCACTTGGTGATTCACAAGTGACCATTGGACTGAAAGTATACTGAAAAACCCTTAAGACCATTAAACTGTGAGGATGAAGAACCAAGGATGAAGTAACAAAACTCGATTGTCTTGATGTTGTATGGATAATGTTCTTCAGAGACAGGTAGTCTGTCAGTCTGATTAGTGGTGCCTAGATGTCATCTGATAAACTCCAGAGTTTGATGTTGGACATTTTTTCAAAATTAATTGTAATGACCAAGGACAGGTACAGCAAGAGCAAGAAGTCTCTCTCCTGAATTAAAGATGCCCTTGAAGTCCCCATAAGGAGCCAGTCGACCAGGTATAGAAAGGACAGGAATCTCTGCAGCCTAAGCCAAAGTGCTACCACTACAGTGCATTTGGTGAACACATGGGGAGCTGTGGTGAGGCCAAATGGCAGTGCTCAGAATTACTAGTGACTGGCTCCCAGTTTGGAGCACAAGAACTCCAAGAATGCCTCAAAGGCATTTGTTGAGGTTGATTAAGCACGGCCAATCATTCTTCACCAAAGGAGGCAGAATGGACTGCAGTGTCACAATCTGGAACTTGATATGATTTATGAAAAAGTTTAATTTGCTTTCGTCCAAATGGGCCCAAGGCCCTTGTTTTTCTTTGGCACCTAAAAGAATCATGAATAGATATCAGTTCCTCTCTGGTCTGGTGGGACTATGAGCAGCTTTCAAATCTCTGCTGCTGCTTTCCTTCATTAATGGGGTGATATGTTTGGAAGGTCTTTTTCTCTCTAACGTGGGATAAACTGAAAGGGAATGGTGTTGTTTCTGGAAATAACTCACAACACCCAGGCATCCAATGATACAGCCTCCCAAACTCGAGGGTGAAGAAACAAGCATCCTCATCTGCCTGCATAGTGCAGCAGTCAGGCAAAGTTTTAGGAGTGCTGCACGGGCTTGCCAGAAAAGGGTCCCCTGAAGCCCTAATTCTGTGGGTCACCCCTGACCCTAGGGAGGTGTCCATTAAAGTCACCTCCCCTGACTCGGGAGGCACCTTCACCTGACATGTCTTGGAAAACTGTTGCAGTTTGTGGAAGAAAAGCCCGCCCCCCAAGTTTACCTGTTTTTGTGGCTGCAGGAAACATAATGGAATCAACTGCAGGACCCTTGCTCCAGAAGGATCTTTCCTTGGGCGATACTAAAACTTTATTAGGCTTACATGGTATGGACTCCACCACATTAGGTTCTCTCCATGCCCTCAGGAACACGAGGGCAATGAGTGTTTATGGAGGTCACGCCACCGAAGACATGGATGGGTCTGTGGTCTAACCACCCCCACCCCACCGTCTCATCAGTTCCACAAGATCACCAAAGGAGGTGACATTCCAGGGGGATTTATTGGAGCCTTGCCCTTCATCAAATTTTAAATCTTCTACCAATGATTCTTCAGGGAAATACAAGTACTTTCTCTTACATTGACTCTTATGTATCTCCTTGGTGGGAGAATTCAGGGGACAAAGAAGCAGCAGGGGTGTCCTGGGCCTGGGGCTGCTGAAAGCCTTTGGAAGCGGACTGTCCCTGAACAAGTTTATGAGACACAAAAGCCCCAGATGTATGAGAAAACCTGGATGGACCAGACTCTGCACACAGTGACCCAGTTGCCAACTGAGACAAAATTGCCTCCAAGAATGCCAAGCTGAAAGACTGGGAAGAGACCTTCCTTGGTTCACAGACCTAGAAGTCACCACCGCTGCAGACAACACAGCTGGGTCTGATGAGACCAGAGCAGAGCTGTTCAGAGCCAACGCACCCATAGGGCAAGGATGGCTCCAATAACCTCAGAGTTGACTCTGACCTTTGGTCCTCTAAGTCATCTGTTGAATCTAAGGACTCCAAGCATTCAAAACAATCTAAGAAATCTGATGACTCTGGGACATCGGCTCCACAGATTTTGGAGCCGACTGTCTTTTCTTTTTTGAGCCGGCCCACAGCCTTGGAGCCAGTATCTGAAGTGCCTCAGTCACCATTGCTCCAGTCGGCACCATCGGTGCATTCATCTAGGTCATCTGTCAGCCTTTCAGATTTGGATATGGATCGATCGGCGCAGAAGCTTTTACAGGCACAAGGCCTTGCTAAATTGTTGTCGGCTCCGACCCAAGTGGCTTCGAAGTCGAAGACCACTACTCCTGCTTTGGCTACTCCTCCTCCGAGCCGTATCGGCCCTTCGGAGACAGAAGAAGCAAACCTGTTGATCGTGGAGCCTTTGGAGTCGAGACTCATTCCATTGTCCTCAGCTCCATCCACTCTGACGTCCTCGGCGCCGACCGGGGACTCTAGGAGCCGACACTCTCCAGTCGGATCCGGGAAGGATAGTCAGACCGACTTGTCGGTGTCGACTCTTCCTCTCGGGGCTTCGGCTCGGATGAGCTCGGCTCCTACCTCCGGCTCGGAGCCTACTGCCTCGGTGCGGGAGGGTTTGATGGTTTCCTCGGATCCGTCGATTCCTTCCCATTGGAGCAGTGGTGCCTTTGATGCCATAAGGAGAGCTTTGTCCCCACGACATCCTGGAATTCAGGCCTTGCCTCCTCATCCCCTAAAGTGCCTGTGTCTGCTTCTGCTTCCATCATCCAGGCTAAGCGTAGAGACCCAGAGCCCCAGGTAGTCCCACAGGGTGCCACCTGCTCTTCCGAGACCTCCCCAGAGGCTCCCACTGAGGAGGTTCCCAGGAAGAGATTGTGCAAGAGGAGACACTTGGACTCCCCACAGGAGTCTTTAACATCTGACACTGACTTGGATGAGTCAGAAGGGCCCCCATGGTCCTCCTCTGAGGATATCTCCTTTGCTGAGATACTTGAGATCCTTAGGCAGAGGGGTGAGTGGCAGTCCAAAAGCCTTACTGAGGATGAATCAGTTCTCCTGAAGGCTTTCGGGTCTCAACCCCCCCACCTCTTGGGTGTCTCCGCCCTTCGATGAGCTCATGCAGTTGGTTTCTCGAAGGGCGTGGGAGTCACCGGAGTCCATGGAGCCTGTCCCTAGGAGGCCTAACAAGTTTATATCAGCCCCACCAGACAAAACATTCTTAACCAAAGGAGTTCCCGTTGATGCCATGGTGGTAGCGGTGGCCACCAAAAAGGAAATGTCTGAGACTTCGTCGTCTATCCATCCCCTAATAGAGAGTCTAGAATCATGGATAGATATGGGAAACGCATGTTCAGTTCAGCGACCTTTGATCTCCGTTCACTGAACTGCTTAACCCATTTTACTAGGTTGCAAAGAGATCTCCTTAAGGAGTTGGGAGATACTCTTCAGGGTACAGTAGCTGCAGGTGCCTCTGATAAAGTTGCTGCCCAGTTTCTACCCTAAATTTTATTGTCAACTCATCCATGCGTCTCATATCTTATGCAGCTGATGGAAGGAGTAGGGCAGTGGGTACACGGATCGCTCTTAGAAGACATTCCTGGATGCGCTTGTGTTCCTTTGCGGAGCCCTTCAAGTTATCCTTCGTTAACACCCCATTTGATGGCTCATCCCTTTTTGGGCCTAAAGTGAAGGAAATATTAAACCATGACCAGGTGTGAACAGGAGGGAAAGACTGTCTGCCATCGGAGTCTGTTTTTCCACCCCTACCTGACCTTATCCCAAAGGTCAAAGGGGAGGGAAAATGTGGTTCCAGAAAGCCCAAGGAGCCTTTCAGGACACACGTGGTGAACCCCCCCCCCAGGGGCAGAGGAGGGGGTAATAGTGGAAGACACCACCCTCGCAGCAGTGAGGGTCAGCAACATCAGGGTGACAGAGATCACTTCTCTGGGCAACCCTACCAGCACTCCTGAAGGGCGGCCCAACTGTCCTGCTCTGGAGGCAGTCGGGGGTCGCTTATCTTTGTACCCAGATGCCTGGCAAAAGATAACAAAAGACAGCTGGGTACAAAGTATCATTTCCAGAGGGTACTTCATACCATTCGCCACACCCCCTCTGTCCATAAGAAGAATCCCAGACATTCCACCCAGTTACAGGGAACAAGCAACTATAGAGGTCCGAAAGTTGCTAGAAAAAAAGAGTCATCCAGCCAGTCCCAGCAGACCAAGCAGGATCCGGAACTTACTCAAGATTATTTTTGGTTCCAAAGAAAACAGGGGACTGGAGACCCATTTTGAACTTCAGCAGACTCAACCATTATGTAAAGAAAGAGAAGTTCCGGATGGACATACTTCAGTCTATACTTCCCTTCTTAGGGAAAGACAATTGGATGTGCTCGATACATCTCAAGGATGCGTACTAACACATAAAGATGGCCAGGCCATCCAGAGATCACCTGCGTTTCCGGCTGGGAGGCAATTATTTTCAATTTCAAGCCCTGCACTTTGGTCTCACTACAGCCCCCAGAGTGTTCACCAAATGCATGGCAGTGGTCACTGCTCACCTGAGGCGTCAAGGATTCCAGGTGTTTCTGTACCTAGACAATTGGCTCCTTATCACCACCACCAGGCATCAACTGATTCAGGCAAGGCAGTACACTCTGTCACTCTGCAGTCATCTAGACATTACAGTCAACTCAGAAAAGTCTGCCTTGTCGCCATTGCAGCATATCATTTTTATCATGGCAGAGCTAGACACCTCAACCACCACTCTAAGGCTACTAATAGAAAGAGTCTTTTTTCTTCGTCAGCATGTCAGCACATTGGAATCGAAAGGCAGAGCACCAGCTTCAGAAGTTCTGAAAGTATTGGGTATGATGGCTGCAGCACTCCTAGCCATACCATTAGCAAGAATGCATATGCGGATCCTTCAGTGGCTGTTGTTCACTAAATGGTCTTACCAGGAACTACCCATGGACCACACAATATTGATTACAAGCTCTTGCAAGAAAGACTTCCAGTGGTGGTTGGCATCTCTCCATGTCACCACAGGACACCCCTTTGCTCTACACCCCCCAGTAGCCATTGTGACCATGGACGCTTCCCTGATAGGGTGGGGGCGAGCATTTTCAGGGAAAGACTGCCCAAGGCACATGGACCGATCAGGAGTCAGATTTGCATATCAATGTTCTGGAGATGAGAGCAGTACTTTTGGCATCGCAGTACTTCCAGGACTCTCTTTTTCTAGGAACGATTGCGATTCAAACAGACAATATGTCAGTAGTCTGGTACTTGAACAAGCAAGGGGGAACCAGATCTTACCCCCTTTGCCGAGAAGTCCTCAGAGTTTGGCAGTGGGCTGTTTCCTCCCAGCGCTTTCTGTCGGCAACGCACATCCCGGGGAGATCCAACATGATGGCAGACAAACTAAGCAGGACAATCTTGTTGCCACACAAGTGGTCTCTCAAGAAAAAGAATGCAGACAGGATTTTCCGCAAATGGGGCCAGCCTTGCTGCGACCTTTTTGCCAGTCACATCTACACAAAATGCAGAAGCTACTTTGCCCTGATTCCCTCTCCGGGAGAAGCCCCGAGGGACGCACTCGTACACGATTGGTCCCCAGGTCTTCTCTATGCATTTTCCACCAATACCACTGATACCCAAGGTTCTACAGAAAGCAAAATCCCTGGGAACGACCATCATCCTTATAGCCCCTCATTGGCCTCGGCAGATTTGGTTCCCATTCCTTCAACATCATCTCGTGGAAGATCCCTGGATTCTGGACCCAGTTCCAGACCTTCTGACACACCCGTCGGGGGACCTTCATCCCTTTCTGTAGTCATTGAAGCTGACAGCTTGGCTGCTCCAGTTCCCCTCATAGTCAGGCTTCATAACCTTTCCAATGAGACAAAACAGATCCTTTTGTCTTCTCATAACCCGTCCACTAGCAGATTATATCTTAGTAAGTGGAAGAGATTTTCCATATGGGACTCTAAGAATAATATTGATCCTTACCAAGCCCCCATGACAACCATACTAGAATTCTTGACTACGATTTTTAACAATGGAGCGGCAGCAGCGACAGTTCGGGTTCAGTTGGCTGCTATATCTAATTTTTATCTTGGGGTTGACGGGTTAAATATCATGTCCCACAAGTTATCCAAAGCCTTTCTCAAGGGGACATTTCATATGAGACCACCTGTGAAAACTCCCTATTCTCCATGGAATCTAAATTGTATGCTTTCACGTATAATTCTCCCTCCGTTTGAACCAGCATCATCTTGTGACCTCAAATATTTGTTGTGGAAAACCATTTTTCTGGTAGCTATTACTTCCTGCAGAGTGTCAGAACTTCAAGCCTTATCTATCAGCACTCCTTATTTGATTTTTATTGCTGACAGAGTATCACTTAGGACAAATCCTTCCTTTTTGCCCAAAGCTTCTTCAGAAAGCAATATTAACCAAGTTATTGAGTTACCAGTTTTCTTCCCTAGTCATTCCAACAAGTTAGAGTATATGCTGCTCCAACTTGATGTTCACAGACAGCTCAGATTTTATTTGGATAGAACAAAAGATTTCAGGAAATCAGACCAGCTTTTTGTTTCAATCTCTGAATCCAGGAAAGGTAGACCAGTGGCTAAAACAACTCTGTCTAAATGGTTATCTGACTGTATCACTTTTGTCTAGTCAACTTCTAATATGCCCTTGTAACACAAGATTAAAGCTCACTCAACCAAAGCAGTTTCTACATCCTCTGCGTTTTCAGCCAAACTGCCCCTTGATAACATTTGTGCAGCAGCCACTTAGTCAAAACCTCATACCTTTATCACTCATTACAAAGTTGATAAGGCGTCCAGGGACATGGCTTCCTTTGGGTCCACGGTCCTGAGAAATGTACTCCCGTGAGCCACCTGAGATTGATGGTGCTTGGGACGCTACCCATCAGTTAAGAATGAACAGAGAGATTGAACAACTTCACATTAAGAAGTTATGTACTCACCATAATGCTCCATGTGAGTTGTTCATCTCGCCTTCATTCTTACGTCCCTCCCTCCTTCTCCTCCTGGCTGACAGCTGACCTAGATGTTGGTCTCATACTGGTTGCTCAATTTCTTCTTCCCTTCCATAGGGGAATAGCTATTATATAGGGTTATAGTACATGCAGCAAACAAGATCTGAGGTAATTTACAGTGCATCATGGGATAGGAGCTTGGCCTCGAACTACTGGAAGACCTCGAGCTTTGCATGTGGCAGTACTGGAGCCGATGGATCGGCTCCAAACCCATCAGTCAAGAATGAAGGCGAGATGAACAACTCACATGGAACGTTATGGTGAGTACATAACTTCTTATTTGGTTCTGTGGTCACACAGGCAATAGTCCCATAGGAAGCACAAATCTAGAAGTCACCGTCTAGATGGGCCAAACCCAGACAATATACACAACAATCGTGAGCATCTTAAGAGGAGGTTAACTTATAACCAGAACAATTCTCAAAGCCAATGGTCTTATACATCCTAGGAAAAAGGGCACAACACACAAGGAAGACAAATGCACACACAAGAAAATACTACCTAAGTAGATTTCTAAATATCAGAATATCTGTATGTACTTTTAGATACATAGATCTATCTCTACCCATATATATGGCTTCCCTCGAGTTGACTGAATGTTGGTTTGGTCACTGAGTGATAGGGGTAGTGCTTAATATTGAACAGATGGATAGCTGAACATTCAAAATGTTGAAGGGCTGTTTCCTGTGAAAGGTGAGTGGAATTGGAGGCAGTGAGAGCATTTTTTACTAAAATATTTTTATTAGTTATAACAGATAAATAAAAGAACTATTTAAACAACAGTGAAAGCATTTGTGTGGCTGTAGTAGTCCCTTCCTCAAACACAAACCCTATACCTTAATTTGAGAAAAACCTTCCCATAACTCTGGTACTATACAGACAAATTTGAGACTAGTGTTACTGGGAGGTTTTCATGTGAATATCAGGAAAGGAAATAGCTTTCCTTTCTTGACTGGAAAGTTGCGTCTCACAATAACTTGGCATCTGTGTTGTTTATCTTCATTCCTCCTCACGATAGGGTTTCAGATCCGATCCTCTGATCCAGCTTGGCCACATTCTCCAGACTTGGATGTGACTCTCAAGCTCCTCCCTCTTACCCATAATGCACTACACCCACTCAAGCACCTCAGATCGAGTTTTCTTATTCCATACATCCATAACCCGGACAGCAAAGAAGAATGCAGATGAGGCTCAGACATGGGACCTTAAGAGTCCCACCATGTTCCACAGTCCTCTAGAAAAATGAGGCAGGGAGATGGTTGGGTGGGAAATTGAGGAGGAATGAAGATACACAACACAGATGCCAAGTTATGGTAAGACATAACTTTCTAATCTGATGTTGTCTTCTTCATTCCTCCTCACAACAGGGTCACAGACCTCAGATACGCGATTCCCGGGTGGCCCTCATGAAAGGATATGCCGGAGCACCATCAAGCCGATGGAAGCCCTGCTCCTAGAAACGATAACTAACTTACAGTGTGCCACAAAGTTGTGATTGTTAGACCATGTTGCTACAGCACAAGTATCAATGGAGGTTCTAGATGAGATGGCAGAAGAAGTAGCCATAGCCCTGGTGGAATGTGCCCTAGGAGGTCAAGGTAACTCTAGGCCCTTTTGTGAGTAAATGAAAGAGATACAACCAGTTATCCATTTTGCTAAAGTGATCTTGGCAACTGCTTGGCTGACTTTGTTAGCCACAGTTGATCGACAAGATGTAGAACGTGCTCCCCTTTGTTAGAAAAAAAATTGGAAAGAACACTGGTAAATGAAAGGATTGACTGGCATTGTTTTTTCTGGCTACTTTAGGCATGAAGGAGGGATTGGTATGTAGAGAAACCCTATCCTTATGAAAAATTATGTAAGACGGCTTGGAAGATAAGGCCTGCAATTCAGAAATTCTCTTAGATGAAGTGATGGCCCCCAAAAAGATAGTCTTCCATGACAAAAACTTCATATTGCAATTGGCAGTTGGTTCAAAGGGTCTATGAGTCAACCCCTGCAGCACAACAGTGAGGTCCCAAGGAGGGGTGAGGTCCTTGATGGGATGCCTCAACAAGAAAATACCTTTCATAAAAGATTTGCATAATCTAAAGGTGGACAGGGAACAAGAATGGCTGGCACCGTGACAATTAGAAATTGCAGCTATTTGAAGCTTTATAGTAGAGAAGTTAGCTCCTTCCTTAAACAGGGTACTAGGAAATATCCATGACTGGTGCTGAGAAAGGGTCAATATTCCTATCTGTAGCCCAAACAGTGAATCTTTTCCACTTACTGGTGTAGACCTTCTTAGTAGAAACCTTTTGCAAAGCTAGAATTAAGTTATGGACTGGAGGAGCAAGCTTGGACCGTCTTGCTAGCATTGAAATCAAGCAGTCAGCCTGAGAGAGCAAAGATTTAGGTGCTGCATTCCTGACAGGTGAGAGAGGAGATCCTGTCTTGGCTTTAGTACCCATGGAGGATATTTCAGATGAGAACAGAAGAAGGGGAACCAAACCTGATGATGCCAGAAGGGGGCAATGAGGATGACTGAGCTCTTCAGCCTGCTTGCCTTCTGAAGAAACTTCTGAATCAGCAGGAGTGGTGGATAAGCATGCAGGTGACCCAGGGGCCAATTGTGGACCAGCGTGTCCCTTTCCACCAACTGATATGCCATTTGCAAATTAGAGTCAAGCTGATGGAAACCTCAAAAGTTCTGGGCAGGTATAAATAGACTCCCACATCCAGGTCAGTCCAAAACACCAACCCCAACAGGCTCCACCCATGAGAATCCCAAGCATACTGCTAATGCCTTTAATACCTTCTTTACTGAGGCAGTCCAATCTCTAGCTAATTCATTACCTCCAGTTAGCACAAGTCTGTCATCCTCCTTGACTAGTTTACCTCCCTCATTTCATTTACAACCAGTCCCAACATCCCTCATCTGCACTCTTCTTCAAAAACTCAAACCTTGTACCCCTCAGCTGACCTTCTACAAGCAAAATATCTGCAGATAGCAACAACAGTAGTAGCCTTTCCTATTTCCATCCTTATAAATTGAACCATTACTGAAGGAACCATCCAATCTATCTGGAACATATCTCCCACATTATCCCACTACATAAGGGTGGCAACTCAAGTGAACTCTGAAACTATCGCCCAATAGCTTTACTCTCTCCTTTAGCAAAAATAATGGAAACATGTATCCACTGGCAACTACTAGACCACTTACTGCAAAATAACTTACTAGCTAGCTGTCAGCATGGCTTCAGGCCTTTCCACAGTACCACCACAGCCCTCCTCTCCTTTTCTGACTGCATTAACAAAAATCATAACAACAATACTCTATCCTCTGCACTCTTTATCGACCTGTCAAAAGCCTTTGATATGGTTAACCATCAGCTACTTATGAATATACTTAAGTCTTTCTCACTAGATACACAGGCATTACGTTGGTTTAAATCCTACCTAGAAAACAGGCAACAGGCCGTGCTTTGGGAGAATAATATATCCTCACACCTTCCTATTACCCTAGGCGTTTCTCAAGGCTCAATCTTGGGCCCTCTCCTTTTCTAAATTTTTATCAATGATCTAAATCTAATAATTCCTCAAGCCACATGTATACAATATGCTGACGACTCCACACTAATATGCTCTGCCACCTCTGCACCTGAACTCCAGTCCCTTACCCAAACAGTGCTTAACATAGCAGAAAACTGATTCTTACAGCACAGCCTCCTCGTGAACCTCAAAAAGACAAAATTACTGCTCTTCACTTTCACACAAAAGTCCTCTCCAATTGACTACACAGTTACATCCAACGATGGCATTGTCATATCTCCCGACCCAACCACCAAGTTCTTAGGAGTAACAATAGATCATAACCTTAACTTTGACACACATATTAACACAACAATAAAATCAGTTAACAGAAAACTAGGCTCCCTCTACAGGATTAAACCCTTCCTTACTTCAACAGCTAGAACAACTATTACCCATACCCATCTAATCTCTACCCTCCTCTATGCCTCTCCCATTTATACCAATCTATCAAAAAACAACTTCAACACACTGGCTACCTCCTACAATAACATTGCCAGATTTGCTACAGGTTCCTCATTTAGAACTCACCACTGTCAAAACCTAAAGCAACTAGGTTGGCTGGAACTACATAATCAACTTCAGTTTCACCAACTTATTATTGCCCACAAGATACTTTATCATCCCAATAATACTCCAATACTTACTAGCCTTCTAACCTCTTATAATAATCTGACAACCCTTCACTCAGCAAATAAAGTACTAGTATCTACACTTAAATCCAAAAATAAGACTGGGGATTCACTGTTCTCCAACACCGTGGGTAAAACCTGGAATCTGCTTCGCAGGGAACTCTCATCTCTTTCTTCAGTGAAACTCTTCAAAAAGCAAATTAGATAATACCTTAAAATCCACTGACTATGCCTATGTAGTAACCCAGACTAATAATCCCCTCCAACTATCCCCAGGATTCACGAAGCCTCCGTGTAAGAGTTATAACTCTTACACGGAGGCTGCAGTTAAACGGAGTGATGTCAGCATGCTCTGCATATTCATGAGAGCATGCTGAATCACACCTAAGTCGAACACGGTCCATGTAAGACAGTAGGGGGCGTGTCCGTAGGCTGAGCCCTGCAAGCGGACACGCCCCCAGAAGTGTAAAAGTGCCCAAAGTAGACACCCACAACAGAGTCCACGGAAATGTGAATAAACACAACACAACACATGCCCCTACAGACTATTAAACATAAAACAATCTAAATGAACATGTCATATTTTTTTTAAATTGTAAAGATGTTTAACCGTGAGTGCTCGTTATGCTGGCGTGCCCGTAAGCGCAGCTACAGTTAGCAGTCAGTGGGAAAGCATATAAGAACTAAATATGCAAAATAAGCCAGGAAGCAATAGCGTAGCGGTAGAGATGTTGGCTGCAGAGCAGGCATTCATGGTTCGAGCCCCCACAGCACCAATTTTTTTTTTGCAAAATAAGCAGGAAACAAGTCCCTGACAAATATGTACACATAAAACCACAATATATGTAAAATGCAATGAAATAGCCCATTTATATTGAAGAAATGTGAGTTAAGAAATGAATAGAAACTGCCAGATGTGCCCATAGCTGAGCTACAGTTCAACAGAGTGAGTGTATGTGCCCGTAGATAAGCATTGGTTTAACTGGTGCAAAATGAGTGCCCGTAGCTGAGCAGTGGTTTACCATGCTAAATATATGTGCCCCTAACTGAGCTGAGCGGAATATGCGTGCCGATAGCCAAATGAGGCTTAAACCAGCGTACCCGTTTGCGCGGAGCTGCGCACCGCGCAAACGAGCTAACCGACGGGCAACGTTGAGCAAGCCGTATCAAAACTGCCTTTACACAGACACACCCCTCAACATGTCTAGACAGTCATGAAAAATAAAAAGCAGTGGCCAGGTTCGAACCCAGGATACTATACACCATAGTCAAGGTACAGAACCACTAAGCCATGACAGCAGTACCTAGAAATGCAATAATAGCTCATATATAGGAATGAATACAAACTAGAGCATGACAATGCAGGTTTACTGAAATTGATACAATTCCAAAATGGCCAATCACAGATATGTGCGGGAAAAACGGACTATATAAGCCCCATAGGCGGGAATACACAGCATAAACGATTGTAGAACAGACCTGCAGGCAGAATGTCAGGAGTAGGAGAGGGTAGTCGCTTCCGATCGCAGAGGTGGGGTGTTGAGGAGTCCAGGTACATGGCCTGGCTCCTAGTCCACAATCATGAGGCCCAACTCATGCAGGGCCAGGTCCTCTGGGGAGCGTACAAGGCTGAGGCGTGGGACCAGTTGGCTCATGAACTCACCAGTGCCACAGGAATTCCAAGGACAGGTGAGCAGGTCCGTCACCACCATGCGGACCTGAAGAGACGCAAGCAGGACCAACTGAACCTTTGGATCCAGGAGGCCCGGCAAACACCCAACGCCCCACCACTGAGTAAGTAACATTTAATTATGTATGTAAAAAGTTAAACTAGCTGATATTATGGAGATGTGTATTCCAATATTACTTCATTTATATTACAGCTGCAGGTGTCCGTTCTGCGAACCGCAGAGCCTATGGCGATAGGCTGGTGCGGTTGCACCACCAGGCAGGTCAGTAATCCACTACCAGTAACTGTAAAGAAATATAAAAGTATGACAGTCAGCATAAGAGTGCAGTGTAGTCAGTAAGGAATAAAATCTGCAAGTAACAGTGTGAAAGTGTATACAAGTACTGCTTGATCACAATAGTTTGCAGCCTGTAAGTGTAAGCTAAACATGAAACTGTGCTGACATATATCCTGAAATAAAAATGCCCTGCCTGTAAGAAAATAGTACACAACCTGCAGCAGGCTGAAAAGTATAGCTGCAGAAGATGATAAATCACATGTGTGAAATATATCCCTGTGGAAATACTGAAACATGACAGAAGTGAGACTGCTGGAAAGGATTGTAGTAACTACTGTTAAAACATGTCAATAAAGCCTAGATGTACCATCCTGAATAGTAAAATGAAAGCAAGTGAGAGAGCGTGAGAAAGTGCCATGAATCCAGCAATACAGTAGTAATAACCCTGAATAAAGTATACTGCAGTCAGGACAGAATGAAATGCATGTGAGATTCAACACCAAACAGCTAAATCTGTTCAAAGTGTTGCTGCATCTGGAATGTGTATCCCAAAATCAAGATATGTTGCTCTCAGTCTGCAATATGCAGATAGGATGTTTGTCTGATATACCATACATCCACACTTGTCTACAGCCATATGAAGCCAATGTACCCTAGATGTAGCTGAACCAAGCTAGATATGAATGTGTATGAAGAACCATAGAATGTATATTGATGTTGCATTAACAGTCCTATCACCAAGTTGAAATAGTTAACATATAGGAAACTGCAGTTAGAACAGTAGTGTGTATATAACTGTAGCTATTAGAAATGTACAGCATATGTATTGTTATCCAAAGGTGTTAATATTACTTTCTTCACCCCAACCTATAACTACATATAACCCATTCCACGTGAAAATGGTATGTGCAATCACAATTAACACCCTGGACGTTTGTCCTGTTGGGTCATATATATTTGCATGTCTGTTGATGCATCTGCCCTGTTCATACATCCACACCTGATGGCCTGTTGCCATCAATTAACCCTGCATGTTGTTGGACTGTGTATTTCTGTTCAAATTATGCATGTGTTATGCACGCTGTTCAATGGTGTGAATATCTGAGTGTTTGGTTAATGGGAATACTAATGCATGCTGTTACAACTAATTGTGAATGGTATTATATGTCACTAACCCAAACTGTCATGACATAATGCAAAACATAGAACGACAGGGAAGGCGGGTTCCAGCGGACCCACCTCTCCCACCTCAGCTGGCGAGTGCACCTGGCACTAGTGCAGTCCGGACCCTCCTCCGGTGGCCCTGTGCCACCTGCGGGTGGAAGCGCTGCAGGATGGGGCTCGCCCCTCTGCAAGTGTGGCGGAGGAGATCCACCACTCACCCTCCGTAACGTCCGGACTGTGGTGCGAGGGAGATTCGGGACTCTGTCCTCGAGCCACCACGCCAGCTCGAGGCACGGGTGGCGCAACTAACGGGCATGCCCGCTGCCCGCCACACAGCCCCCAGCACAGCCCCATCCTGAGCAGTGTAGGAACAGTGGCAACTGCCTATGGGTGGGGATATCAGTTCCACTGTTGCCATCTGTGGGCTCATGGGCTCTGGATATCCAAACCTCCGTCCCGTCAATTGTGTAACCCCCACACGTGTCATACACCGCCCCTGTATGCGTCTTGTTTGTCTTGTCTGTTAACCTACCCAACCTACCTCCCCAGCTGTACCGACTACCTTCACCTGACATACCACTCTCACCTGAAAAAAAAAAAAAAAAAGGGCACTCTGTACCCACAAAAAATTACGCCCCATACATAGCTGCCCATTCCGCACATGTCTACTGGACATGGAACCTATCAATTCCAATTGGCTGTACAACAAGTATTATTGTTGTCCTAACACCTCTCTCAGGGGTGGAAGGTTTCAAATGTCACACCAAATTACATACATATGCACAGCTGTTGCTGCTGAAGAAATGGGCAGCTATGGGCCTTACCTACATCCCTCCTGCACATCCCAAGCTTGTTTCCCTACTGTCTTACCCTCTTTGTGACCCCTTTTCACCACTTTCCTGTCTCCCCATTTTCTTTTCTTTCAAGGAAAATAGCGGGTGTGTAAGAGTAACCACGTTTAAGCGGTTGTAAGCGGGTGTGCGCTTGTGTGTGCGGAGCTAACCGCCAGTGCGCATGCGTGAGCTCCGCGCAAACCAGCGCTAACCCAGTTACAACTGCTTAAAAGTGCCATAGGCACTTTGATTGACAGGTCCTGTACTCAGTTCAAAAGAAAAATAAAATCCCACTGTGAGTCCCGAACCCAGGGCCTTGGCAACTATAGTCTGCATGACTTACCACTAAGCCATGACTCTTATATAAAAACATTGTGCTAAAGTAAATATATCATGTAACAGTAGGAATGAATGTAAAGGGAATATAGATGTGTAGTACACAAAGCATGACATTTAGAATCACAAACAAAACTGGTGGATTTCCATAATAGTAGTGTGTGAACAGAAACAGCCATGCTAGGTAATAATGTCACCATAGCACCTTGCAAGACACACACATACTCACAGCAGGATAAGCACTGCCCATACCCCACAATCTCTTACAGGAACACAACCGGACCAAGTAATAAAATATGTGGAGCAAAGGCCCAAAACCAGGGACACATTACAAATAAGGTTACAACAAACGCAGACAGTTCAGAAAGTAACAGGGTCTACACTTTGTGGGATGTTTGGAAGGGTATGCAGTCTGGAACTTAAATGTTTGTCACCATATTCTGACTTGAGCCCAGAGTGACTTGCCAGATAAAGGTGTGCATGAGATATTGACCAAATTATGAGGCAGAAATGTGGACAGCCTGCAAATATCTGTACACATGACGGGTCCAACACCACCATATTTGAATAGTTAAGAACCTAGACATAGCAACAGTGAATGTCTTACAGGGATGCCCCACAGACCCTATGTGAAATGTACAAACAGTAGGCAGAAAGGTGTAACACATGCAATGGTAACTATGGAGTCCGGAAAGTATTCACCACTCACATGGCAGAAAAAGTGTAGTAATACATATGCTCATGCTAACCCACAGTCACAACTGCAGCATACCAGACATTTTAATGGGTGTACCCCACTGATATGTACCATTCCATGAGGCACATAACTGATGAACCTGAAAGTCTCTGGGGCCTGCTCAGCAGCATACTCAAATACCCTAATAGATGTCAAGGCCCACACCATGGCCAGACCACACTGCATGCTGTAACAACCTAGCAGATATAGCAAGCATTCCAAGGTGTGAATGTACATGGAAAATAGGAAAGCTACAGCAGCACACTACAGTCAAGACACCTAGCAGGCATACAAGTAGCGACTGTAAAGGGCAACTATTGAAGCCTTAGCAACAGAGTGCAAGCAAAAGTGAAAGGAAAGCACACACACACACACACATTAACAATAGTAGTAGTTGTAGTTGTCAGTGTACATACACAGTTAGTACAGGAAACTGGAGAAATGAATGGAGGAATGTTAATCTACAACACACCTGGAAATATGAGAGAGATACCAACCTTTACACTCACAGAACATTGTCCACAGCATAACAGCATGGTCCCTGCCCTTAACATCTGAAAGGGCTACGCCTGTCTTACACACCTTTTTATAGCACTGTTCTGAAATCACAGTGAGAACTGCAATCAGTACACAACTGGCTGCATGCAATTAGCAAATGCTGGCTAACAATTGGTGCAGAGGCCATCACATGGGCATATGCAGATACCTACAAAAGTATGCTGTACTCCATGTCCACGCATGCAATACTTTCATTGCACCCTGAGAAGGATGTGAGAGACAGACAGAGACAGAGAGAGAGAGAGAGAGAGAGAGAGACAGAGAAAACTGCAATTAAGCAGACAGAAACAAATTGTTCAGCAACAGCTACCTGAAAGCTGACAACTGGGAAGTGGAGCAGCAGGACAGAGAACCAGACAGCAGCACAAGCAGCTGTGACAAACACAGGTAATGTAAAGTAATACTATAAAGGTCTACATACTGTGAACCCTCCATATGTGTCAGTGGTCTGTATCCATATGTATATGAAGATGTGTAAAGGGCAGGAGACATACAGCAACTATCAGTGAAGGCTGTACATACATTTGTATGTGAGAGCATCTATGTGCACATATCAATGTTGTTTGATTGTAGGTTGTAGTGCCATGTACAAATTAGGTTACACAGCTATGTATGTTTAGCAGTATGTTAGTGTGTGTATACAGTATGGTAGACAAATATGTTGATATACCTGTCTAACATATGGATATGTATGTATGTCAACATATGTATGTGTATATATATATATGTATATATATATATATATATATATATATATATATATATATATATATATATATGATATGCATATATGTATACATACATAGAGAGAGAGATGTAGGAATACATAGACAGATGTCGATAGAATATTGTACCAACATATCTATGTAATGCACACATGCAGATATAGATATATGTAGATACATATACATAGACAGACTGATCTGACTACCTACAGGTATGATTGTATATGATGGCCTGCAACACAGCCTGTCCCACCCCCTCTGTCACTCACACCCCCTCTGTGCCCCCCCTCCACATCTACAGCAATATATGTACATCAATATATATATGTGTATATGTATACGGACATATATATATATATATATATATATATATATATATATATATATATATATATATATATATATATACATATATATATATATATATATATATATATATATAGAGAGAGAGAGATGTATATAAAGTCTGAGTGAGGCACATGTGTACAGATGTATTGCAACAGGTGCCTGGTGACAAAGGCATGGAGTGAACACCAGTGTCAAATCCGGAGTATCATACCACATTCCAGATCACCTACACCAGTAACCACCAGATATGTGATTGGCCGCCCACCACTGCATGTGTCAAGGGTGAGCAGGTTCAGAAATGTGTACAATAGTGGCCCCAATGATAGTCACAGTGGCACACTATCCCTGGAATACCTGCACATGGTATGTGTCCGCAGACATGGTGAGTCAGGTATGGACATGCAGGTCGGTGTACCCCCCACACCACATAATGGATGCCATGGTATGGACCTCACATGACAGCAACAGATATGGAGAAGGACACAGTGACATGTACAACACTGTGACAACGCACTCAAACACATTACCAATGCACAGTGACTGACACCACAGAGTACACATATGCTACCCACATAGAGGTTACCACTCCCAGATTTACATATGGAGGTCACACCCATGACAGATGTCCAACAACCATAGTAACACCTCCCACCATCCACAACCTAAATGTCTGCTGTGTGTCGTCCATGCCACTGCAATAGTGTGCACATGTGGAGGTAAGAGTTCCTACTCACAGATAAGACACACCCTGCAATAAACCACACAGTGTTAAGAAGCGAGACTCCCCATGAGTACATGTCACACATACCCCTGCTGAATGTTAGTCAGATAGGTAATATGCCATATGAGTCACCCTGTGTAACTGTGTGACGGCAGCAGGTACCATCACACCACATGTGTCACAATGGTCAGGGTAGCAGAACAGTACGCTGCTGTAGACACAGGGGCAATAGCATATTGTATAGTATTGTATTGTAATGTAATGTATTGTGTTGTATTGTATTGGTATGGTGAGGTGCCTCCTTCATGGAGTGGAACCACTGCTGCTGTGCGCCAGTGTACAGGTACATATCCTGTAGTCAGGCTAGTGTTACATAGCACTTCTATATGTGTGTTTAGCTCCTGTCAGAGGTTATGTAGCATGCAACTGGGGATACCATCAGGTCCCATCCATGTTGTGTATTCTGCTGTCCTGGGTGTCTCTCACCTGGACATCTGTGATGACGGGAGGTTACAGTCAGCTGGGATAACTATGCCTTATTACAGGGGAGAGGCGGGTGACACCTGCACTGAACCTGTCCGCCACAATGTTGTCGATATCTGTGGTGTCAGTGAAATATGCGTTGTGTACTACCTATGGGCATAGAGGATGGCTCCTGACCAGGTTGCTAACATAACTGAAGAAGGCCTCCTGGTCATCTGTAGTGTCACTCTTGATTTCCCTCTCAACGTTGCCCATGTAGTCAGTATGATGGGAAATAGATCCTTACCAGTGCTGCTCAGACATGCCCTCCCTTTAGTGAATGATGCTCTGTCTTGCAGTAGCTTCCATCTTCTGTAATACAATCTGTCTATGGTTGGGGTCCACCAGACAGGATGCTGTCCCTTTGTGGAGAGTGTCTTGGTCATATATGGGATTGCATGATCCATGCATTCTTGGAGATGTCTGTAGAAAGCAATTGTGTAGGGGTCAGCATTGTGGGTTGTATCTGCCACTGGCCCAGTGGGCTGTAAGGATACCATATCACTGTTACAAAGTGCAAAGTTTGTATCTGTAATGTTATGCACTATAGTCATCTGTGCTGGTGGTGGAGGTGGGATATGTATATCCAGGGCAATCAGTGTGTGGTCAGCCCACAGTAGTTGCCGATGTAGGCCATACAGTACCTAGATACAAACCCCAGAGTGAGGAGGTGCTTCTGACCTGAATCGGTGTTCTGACTGCTGGTGTTTGGTAGTATGTCGTATGGAGTCTGCCAGGTACTGTTGCACAGTTGCTGGACGAGCACTGATACCTGGCCATCTACATGTGTATCCACCAATAGACAGACAGATGCTACATATGTGAGATATGTTGTATCATAACAGTCGAGTAGCATGTGTAGTATGTGTGCCAAATTCTGCTGACATATATTGCTGATACCAGGTTATTTTCTTTCTCAGGTACATGGCCCACCCGCAGAACCCCACCTACTCCACAGCTGAGGATGAGGAGATACACCAGAGCCTGGTGCGGGACTATGCAATACTCTTTTCCCGCACCAGCCAGAATCAGCAGGAGAGGGCTGCACTGTGGCAAGACCTTGTCCGTCGGGTAAATGATATAGGCACGCATAATAGGACATATGAGCAGGTACGACATCACTGCAGTGATTTAATCAGACATGGCCGTCAGCGTCAAGGCCAGATATCCACAGGCAACAGGTCGCCACAGGTGGTGGGGTGGCTACACATCCCCCACTCACCAGACTGGAGGGGACTACTTCTGAGTGTAGTGGCTCCAGTCCACCAGCAACAACAACAGCAGCAGACATGCATCATGATGGAGGCTGGAGCCACACAGCAGCAAGACAGTGAACGTGCAGGTAATATGTCATATGTATAGTTGACTGTTGTGTACACTGGTAGTTAATGCATGTGTGAGGTGTGTCCTTGGTTTGTAGCTGTCACCATAGTATTTAATGTGCAAGTGTGATATCCTCAATATTAGCTGCTGACCTGTGAAAGGCGACTGTTGTACTCCTGACCTGTATCATACTCAGTAACAATGGCACAGTTGTGCCCACTGACATTAGTTTCTTCATGTCTGCAGGACCCTCTGGTATAACAGCAATGCAGCCTATCCATGCTGGTGAGTGTGTATTAACAATTCCTGTAATAGTGTTGATAGTAATAGTACTATTTGGCTCACGTAGTAGTGCTCTTTGTATGCATGTAGGTGTGTCTGTGTCTGTGTGTTGATATCACGCACACTGAGTACTGTACAATTGTGTGAAACTGTGTGCATGTGTGCATGTGTGCACCTGTGCATGTGTGCATGTGTGCAGGTGTGCATGTGTGCACCTGTGCAGGTGTGCATGTGTGCACCTGTGCAGGTGTGCATGTGTGCACCTGTGCATGTGTGCATGTGTGCAGGTGTGCACGTGTGCAGGTGTGCACCTGTGCATGTGTGCAGGTGAGCATGTGTGCACCTGTGCATGTGTGCATCGCTGGTAATGTGCAGACATTGTAAACTGTGTTTCCTGTTTCCTTCCCACAGGTTCTGTTGCTGTTCTGGTGTCATGTAGCAGGGAACCTGAGTCAGGTGCCGTGGGTACTGATAATGATGACATCGGTGTAATGGCACAGGAAGGTATGCCAGGGTTCGCCATTGGTCAGCCGATTGACAGTACACAGCTGTCGACCCCATCAATGCGCACAGTTATCCTGCCAATACACCCCTTGTCACCACTGTCCCTAGGTGATGGACAGCATACAGTGAGCATTGACCAGGGTAATGTGGTATCTGTGGCACATGCCTCCCCACACAGCAGCCATGGGCATGGCCCAGAGATGGTACCACACAGACAGATGTCCAGGGGTTCTCGTGGGGGCATCCATGGGCGTACTGCCCCTGTCAGACGTGCCCACAGAGGTCTTACAACCTCAGCTATGTTTCAGACTGTCATGCAGGCACAGTCACGTATGGAACGGTACACCAGACAGGGTCTGAGGGAGCTGGCAGCATGTCGCACAGCCATGACTGACAGTATGCGTGACATTGCGGCTGCCATCCGTGATTTCACTGATGTCATAGACAGACGTGGGGACATATTAGACCGGTTCCACAACTACATGTCCATGAGCCAGGGTGATGGTGGGCGGTTGAGGCGTCGACGTGGCCGTATGCCAGCAAAAGCAGCAGCTGGCCGTCGGCGCGGACGACAACAGGGCCGCGGCCGCCTCATAGTGCCAGCAGCAGCCCCAGCAATGCTGGGTCTGTGCTGTCATCAGACCGCCCCAGGAGACCACGTGCACGTGGCTCTGGCCAGGCCCGACAGGGATCTGTGTCCAGTCAACGAACACCTGCTTCTGATGACAGTACCCAGTCTGGGTTGGTACCGGATACGGTCCGTAGCACCCTGCAAGGCACAGGTACCGTGTCCGTGGCCAGAGACACTGATCTGTATGACCTGGCAGGTACAGTCTGTGGCTGTCCACAAACACCAGTATATGGCAGCCATGAGGTGGAACTGTGTGCATCCATACACACATGCAAATTGACAACACCTAGGGCTACCGCATACAAGCACACACTGCATCAACATTGCCCCACCTTCTACTGCTGTCCCTCACCAACACACATACACATACATGTCAATTGGTGGTATGGGTGGCTGACTCAGGCATACCCAGTTCACACCCTGTGCATATGATGAAACTGTGCCACCTCCTGCAATCTGTAACAACTGTGCAGGTACAGGTTAACATGTTGCTGATGCACAGGGTGACCACATAGATGTGTAGTAATAGTATCATGTTGTTAACAGTACTGTGTGCTGAATTAATTGTGGGTATATCACAGCATGCCTGATGCAGTAAGTGTGTGATTGTCATGTCCTGTTGTCTACACCCATGGTAAGTACCATAGTGTATCATCTGCACATGTTGGCATACTGGTGGTAATGATGTCAACAGAAGGCTACATACATAGGTAGCACAGGGGATAGGGTAATGAATGTAGTAATACACAATGATGGACATGTAAATTGCAAGTGGCATGTTGCCCACACTAGACTCTGCAATGCAGATGTTTGAGGATGTTGATATGTGTGCAGTACTACACGACTGGTACAGGACACACAGGAGCACCCTAGCACTGCATGCTCACATCTCACACCATGCTAGACAGCCCCAACACACATAACTAACTGTCACAGGAGAGAGAGTCCCCATATATGTCAGGGATACTGTGGTGGCAGGCCAGGGAGCATACATCCTACTAAGTATGGAACCACTGAGTGAAGGCTCAGTGTCTGTTATTTGACATGTGTATTACTGCAGGTATGAGCACATGGGTTTCTATCCAGTTATTGTACATCCTGACAGTACATGCATGTTCTGTACACTTGTGTGCACTGAGACTGGACCCTAGCCATCTGACCCGTGTATTTCCATGTACATGTGCATAGTGCCTGCATATTTGCAGTGTTACCTACTGGAACTGGTACAGCTTGTTTGTTGTACAATGGACTACATGGAGCCCTGTTTACTGTATCTTTGTTTGCATGCATGTTTGCTTGCAAATACCCTGGAATACTGATCACACCTGCAATGCATAGTTATAGAGCTTCTGTGGACTCCTAGTGCCATCTGCATAGCCTACTATATGTATGTCCATGTCCCACTTGACAGGTTGTCACTGTTTGTCCTGTTCACATGTACATTGCCTGTGACACAGTGCATATGACCTGCCTGGCATGTGTCCACGTGAGCAGTCATATATGCTACTGCTAACTAATCACAGGCACTACACCTTCACACATTCATCTTTTGTTGAACTACCTGCTTTGCTAGGGACGGCCTGCACCTGTCACCCCTGGCCTTTCAGATATTGGCAAAGGCTCTTGCTACCCCCATAGTGCCTATGTTAGGCAGGGCTCAAATGACAAACCCACCTTCATAGGTATCACAAGGGATAAGACACTAAGAGCAATGCTACCCAACGCCAGATGTCTAAACCTCCAGATGCATGCACCCAAAACACTCCTTGGCATGGAAAACATCGATATCTGTGCAGTAACAGATGCCTGGTTCAGGGCTACTGAGAGCACACCAGCACTACCGGGTGTAACCCGGATGATTTCTTTGATACAGTCACCAAGGCCATTGCCGAGGGGAAGGTGGTTCACACAGCCTACCTGGATCTTGCAAACGCCTTCGCAACAATACCCCACTTGGGCATTCTAGGGAAGCTCACCAGCTTAAATATAAGCCCCTATGTCACTAGATGGATTGCACAGTGGCTCAAGAACAGAACCCACATGGTTAGCATTGCTGGAGCCATGCCAGACCCCATAACAGTTACGGGTTGTGTCCCACAAGGCTCAGTCCTGGGACCCTCTTGTTTGGTATATATTTATTGGAGGTACAGGCCAACACGAATGGACTGTGGCTGTCCAAATATGCAGATGACTGCAAACTGGCCACCATAATCGACTCTACAGCTGACACAAGCATCTTCCAAAGGGGCATCATAGCAACAGACAACTTGTGCCAGAGCCATGGCCGTCTGCTGAACAGTGTTTAGAAGGGGAATGTGCATCCTGTAGTCTGTTCACCTAGTTGCCAAAAGGGACATTGTCCTCACACACACTAACCCCCCTCAGCCAAAAACACACACTTGCCAATTGCAGGATTCAAACCCCTATCTGACTGTTATGACACTTGAGACGGACGCATTAGCAGAGCACGCTATTTGCATTACTGGGTGTTTTCTCTTCCCCTGCTATACTTATAGAGTGCTGACATCATCAGTGTTTAGAAAAGGGAATGGGCATCCTGTAGTCTGTTCACCTAGTTGCCAAAATGGACATAACCTTCACACACACTAACCCCCCTCAGACAGTCACACACACTTGTCATTCACAGGATCCAAACCCCTACCTAACTATGTTATGACACTTGAGACGGACGCATTAGCAGAGCGCTATTCGCATTACTGGGAGGTTTCTTTTCTCCTGCTGTACTTATAGGGTGCTGACATCATCGGTGTTTAGAAAGGGAATGTGCATCCTGTAGTGTCTTATCCTATTTGCCAAAAGGGACATTTCCCTCACACACACAAACCCCCCTCAGACAAACACACACACTTGCCATTCGCAGGATTCAAACCCCTACCTAACTATGTTATGACACTTGAGACGGACGCATTAGCAGAGCGCGCTATTCGCATTACTGGGAGGTTTCTTTTCTCCTGCTGTACTTATAGGGTGCTGACATCATCTGTGTTTAGAAAGGGAATGTGCATCCTGTAGTGTCTCATCCTATTTGCCAAAAGGGACATTTCACTCACACACAAACCCCCCTGAGACAAACACACACACTTGCCATTCGCAGGATTCAAACCCCTACCTAACTATGTTATGACACTTGAGACGGACGCATTAGCAGAGCGCCTATTCGCATTACTGGGAGGTTTCTTTTCTCCTGCTGTACTTATAGGGTGCTGACATCATCGGTGTTTAGAAAGGGAATGTGCATCCTGTAGTGTCTCATCCTATTTGCCAAAAGGGACATTTCTCTCATACACACAAACCCCCCCTCTGACAAACATACACACTTGCCATTCGCAGGATTCAAACCCCTACCTAACTATGTTATGACATTTGAGACGGACGTATTAGCAGAGCCGCTATTCACATTACTGGGAGGTTTCTTTTCTCCTGCTGTACTTATAGGGTGCTGACATCATCGGTGTTTAGAAAGGGAATGTGCATCCTGTAGTGTCTCATCCTATTTGCCAAAAGGGACATTTCCCTCACACACTAACCCCCCCTCAGACAAACACACACACTTGCCATTCGCAGGATTCAAACCCCTACCTAACTATGTTATGACACTTGAGACGGACGCATTAGCAGAGCGCGCTATTCGCATTACTGGGAGGTTTCTTTTCTCCTGCTGTACTTATAGGGTGCTGACATCATCGGTGTTTAGAAAGGGAATGTGCATCCTGTAGTGTCTTTTCCTATTTGCCAAAAGGGACATTTCCCCTCACACAGACTTACACACACACCAACCCCACTCTCACACACACACACACACACACACACACACACACTGAGCATTTGCAGGATTTGAAACCCCTAACTAACTATGTTATGACACTTGAGACGGACGCATTAGCAGAGCGCGCTATTCGGATTACTGGGAAGTTTCTTTTCTCCTGCTGTACTTATAGGGTGCTGACATCATCTGTGTTTAGAAAGGGGAATGTGCATCCTGTGGGGAGGCAGACACCAAGCACACTATGGCTAAGCTGTCATTCCCTAGGGCAAACAGCCTAGTGTTGACCTCTACACCATTATGTTTAATTGTCAAATGCACATTATTTGTTGCTGATAGACTGTTTGCATATCTTTATTGCCATAGCATTCCCTGTTTGTATGAACAACTTGTGCATCTGTGGAAAATGTTTGCATATGGGAGGGATCCACTATATCACGCATGTCTCTGTAGTCATTTAACTGTGTGCACTGGGCAGACTGCTGTAATGTGGTTGGTTCCTGGCATAACACATAACAATACCAGATATGTGTGTCCAACTGCTAAACCGAGATTTGGCCTAAGTGTGTGAGCATGCCCAGTTCAGCCTTCCCATGGCATGTTGTCAAAGTGTGTGAGCATGCCCAGTGTGAGCAATCCATATGTTGGACTCTGCAGCCCACCACATTTGTGGATGTGTGTGAACTTCAACAACTATCACCCGTTTATGGTTGTGGGTTGTGTGTCATGTTGTGTAGTTACTGTACAACTGCTTTGTGTGTGAACACAACAGGATTATACTGTGCCTGCAGTGTTTGCATGGGATACTTTGCATACAGTTGTCAACATCCTTTCACACTGACCTAACACTGTAGTACTGTATAGTGTACTGGTAGTACTTTGACTGTGGTGGACAGTATCCTGGGCTTTACTGCTATCACTGCTTTACATTTCGATAGTGGGCACAACAGCCTGGTTAGGGGCCAGTTGTGTACATCTGACCATGTTGCATTCTGTTCAGATATGAACTACTTACACCAGGCTTGTCCAACATTGTTAGTATATTCCACAACATAGGTGTACAATTGCAAACACTAGCGATGTGCCCTAGTCCATGTCTCATGCAAGTTGGAGAGTGTGTTTGTCCTTCAACACACATTGTAAGAGGAGTTTGCCATGACATATGTCATGGTTAGTATACTGTGCCTCTGTCTACCTGTGACATGACAGTGATACCCAGGATAAACCTACCATCTCCCGTCCACCCATCAGGATTCCTATTGAGGAAGATTGATAAGTGATTCTATGGGTAGCCTGTGCTGAGGGTTCACTCATGGGTGGGAGTGGCTTCTGTGTTATGGATCACACAGTACAGCTTGTCCTATGTAAGTCAGTGCTGGGGTTCAGGTCTCTCATGTGCATAGCTCACTGCCATTCAGATTGTACAAGGTGCAGCATGTTTATTGATGCCAGCAACACAGGCAACACATGGCATCTGTGCAGGCTGTTTGATACTCCTGATGAGGTACTGTTGGGGACTTTACGGTTGATGGAGGTGTCTGCTGTGGTACATCCCGCAGGGGCTATTGTAGTCGATTGTACCACTAATGCAGGATGACTGCAGAGCCACAATGACCTCCCCTTATGTAGATCTGACAGCCTTCATGATTAGGTGGGTATATGGTATGTTTCTGTAAACACTACAGCACATGTTTGTCCAATGCAGGATATCTATCACCCTGTGTCCCCAGGTCTCTCATTACATGTTAACTACATAATGGGTTAACACCTATGTGGTAATTGGTGGGCACTTACTGTATATCCACGGGGGTTGACTACACACGTTTCTGCACTTAGCTTGCTGACATGGCTATGGCACCAGTTGTCTGTTTCTATGTGGCCCTTTTGTGGGATGCATGTGTCAGCTGGTGGATCATATGTGGTGAGCAGTTTGTAGTCATCTGCAAAAATGTTAGGACACAGTCCTTCCATGTTTGCCTGTACCTATGGGACATATATACCAGACGAGGGAGATACCAGGACAAAGCCTTGTGGGATGCCAGTTATATCTGGTTTGTAGTCTGACATGGCTGAAGCATGTCTGACCATGTCTGTTCTGTCCTTGGTCTGGTTTGCAACCCCTCTACTGACATGTGGGTTTATATTTAAGCTGGTGAGCCTATCTATACTGAACATGTAGGGTATTGTATAGAAGCCTTTGCAAGGTCCAGATACACTGTGTGGAGCACATTGCCCTCATCAATGACCTTAATGACTGTTTCAATTGAGTCAAACATGGTTAGGGGCAGGATCTGCACTTGAGAAGGCCACACTGGGTTGGTTCTGGTGTCAGTAGGTCCCCAACATCCTTATGTCTGTGGTACATGCTGATCCTTTCCATAGCTGTGCAAACTGAGCTTCTCAGGATTCTGGGGTAGTACTGTTCAGTATCCATTCAGGCAACACCTTTGTTGAGAAGGACCACTGTTGTTGTACACTGCTCTTTGGGTACATATTCTGTGGTAAGGCTGACATTGAGCAGTAGTGTGGTTTGGCATTCCATTCATCTTAGAGTCCATGTTGCACTAAGCCCAGGACACCATCTCATACCATTGCTGCTGTGTGTTTTGCTTTGGAGATGTTGGCTGTTACCTCAGCATCTGCAATGTCAGGGGGCCAGCAGTCTGCTGCGATAGATATTCTGCATTCGTGTGGGTGGCCGGGTTTGCACTGCACCTGTCAGGATGTATGTTGGCAATATGTGTGTGTTTGTGGTATTTGTGTGATTCAGGGCATATCTGTGAATTCCCAACATGGCTCCTACCATCAGTTGTGTAAGCCTTGGGATTATCCTTAGTGTCCTGTACAATTTGTATCTACATAGGTTCATAGGTTCATACTAGGCTATCCACCCTGGGCATTTGTTAGCCTAGCCAGAGTGTGTGTGTGGCTTTTGAGACCCCTTGCTATGTGGATATTATGGCCATTTATGATTTGCTTTGCTGTGCCTCTGTCTGGACATGACACAGTGAAGACCCCCAGTGTAACTCTACAATCATCCATCCACTTGGCAAGATTCCTGTTGAACAGTGTCAGTGAGGGGCTCTGCCTAACATGGAGTGGGATTCTGGTCCAGGGTGTGGGGAGCCTCTGGATTATGTATCTGTCCCACCGGCACATCCTATTTCATTATTTGTTGAGGTTGACATCTCTCACTCTCGCAGCTCCAATGGATATGTGTTTTCTGGGGTGGAGCATGTTCATTACTCCTGTGTTGGGCATGGCCTCCTACAACAGGCATGCAATGCCTCTGTGGGCAGTATGTGACTGGATTCAGCTGGGGTGTCTACAGCCAGGCAGCATATGACATATATTTGAGACACTTTATCCTCTTGGTGAGGTACCTTTGAGGTCTTTCTAACTGCTGCAGGTGTCAGGTAAGGTAGATCCCATATGAGGCATTGTACTAGATTATGGGTGTGATTAGAGAAAAGTATTGGGGCACAGTGACCTCTGTTGCCGTAGATGTGACTCCTTTCCTGATACGGTGTCAAATGTAGACAGTCTTCCTAGCCACATTGGCAATGTGGGTGTCACATAACAGGTTACTGTCCACTTGTGTCCCTAGGTCCCTGGTTACTCCTTCCATACATAATGGTTTACCACCTATGTGGTAATTCGTGGTACCTTGTTTGGTATTTGGTGGGACATTCATACTGTCCAGTGTCTTCAGGACGGTTGGGGGGGGTTATTGTGTGTGAGAGTGCGGTCTGTAGCATGCTACAGACTGCACAGCAGTCTTGCCTACAGTTAGTTGCACATGGGTGAACTCCACTGCCTTGTGCATTGTCAGTTACCTGGACGTATGGGTGTCTGTGCTGCCTATGGATACTCACCCTCCTTTTATGTTTTGTTCCAGGTTTTGGGGCCATGACACATGGTGCATGGTATAACCTGGTAGTGCTGGTGTGCTGTCAGGAGGCTTGCAGCAGGTTTCTGTCACTGCACAGACATCGATGTTCTCTATTCTGGGGATGGCCTCAGGAGCATGCATATTGGGGTGTACACATCTGGCATTGGTCAGCATTTCCCTTATGTTTCTTCCCACTTATGTTTTCTAGGGTGGTGGGTCAGTCTTTTCAGCCTTGCCTACAAAAGGCTCTATGGAGGTGGCAAAGGCCTTATCCAATATTCAGACACCCAGGGGTAACAGGTGCAGGCCATCCCAAGGACAGCTGCGTGGCTTGTCAAGCATGACATCCCAAGCAGACAGACATTGGATCCCCTTGGAATGACACCAGTAAGTGTGCTACTTGCTATGACTAATCATTCCGTGTTTGTACTGTGGCATTATTCTTGGTAAGGGTAGGATGCTGCGAACGATGAGTGTCATACCGGCCTGGACTACATAATCAGATAGCTCATCTGTGTCTCTTTACATGTAGTCTAGGGCAGTACATCTCAGGTCATTCACACCAGCATGGACTATGACTGCATCATATTTCTACTTGCTTTGGAGTGACCTACATATTTCTGTTATGTGGCATATTGTGGCAGCCTACAGGCAGCTTACTGTACCCTTTCCCTTGTTCAGTCTGGTGTGCGGGACAGCAGTGTGTCTGACTATGGAGTCACCTATTACAACTGTATCAGGCATGTTGTTTCTCCTTCTGGCCTGTGACTGTTTGGCACACCAGCTTTGTGTGCTATGTGTTGCATGTGCTATGTTTGGAGGCTGTTTCATTGGGTGTCTGCTTTAGAGGCCTCTGTTGGTGTGCTGTGTTTGTGATTTCTGCCTCCGGGAATGTATTTCTGTGTTTATGTGTTTGGTTTGCAGTTGTGATAGGTCTATGTGGGTATGTGTTTGTGGTGTGTGTGGTTACCTTCTCCTACTGACTTGTTTTGGGAGTACTGAGTTGAGGGAGCTCAGCCTCCAGTTTGGATGGATGGTTGCATCTCTCACATATATTTGTATTTCTTGGGTGGAGTTGTGGGTTGTCTGTGTACTTGGGGCAGGTGTAACATTGCCTCAGGATTCACAGATTCCACTTGTTGTGGCTGGCCTTAGTGGATTGCATGTGTGGACAGATTTTATTGCCATACTACTGATCAGTAATTACTTCATTGTTCATGTTTGCTCTATCATTTAGTAGCTTCCTCATTCTCTTGCATGTTTTGGTTATGGCTGGTGTCCACCATGCCAGATTTAGGCACTGTGTCTTGTTTTAATTTAGGACTGCATAACCCAAGCATTCCTGGCAGTGTTCATGGAATGGCTGTATTACAGGTTCTGAGGTGTGGCCCATATTTTGCACCTGCACGGGACCTTTAATGGATTCCACATCAGTTTTGAGGTGTGCAAATATTGCTTAGCACATGTTTTCCACTGTGGTTTTCTGGCCAGGGACTGTGGTCAGGATTTGTATATCCAGTGTGATTACTATATGGTCTGGTTTTACCAGTGAGCAATACACTTCTCATCTTGACATCCCGTACCCATGTTGCTGATTATCACATCCAGTATGCTTACCCCTCTTGTGGGGTGGTACGTTGTTCCTGGGCCTTTTGGTTTGTGGATTCGATGAACTTTTGTCCTACACTGTTGCAGCTGGTATAATGCTCCCAGTCTATATGTCTGGGTATTTGCAGTCGCCCAATATAATGTGGTTTGGAGGACTTGATATATTCATGTATTCCAGCATAGGCCGGATGCAGTTCCTGGTGTTGGGCCAGTAGTCTGTAGCAGGCTATAAACTGGGGGGCAGTTTTAGCCACTGTTACTTGAGCATGGCTAGTCCATGCTGCTTTTTGTGGTGGTACCAACATGGGGGTGTGGTTATCCTTGACATTTCTTGCTAGTCACCCTCCTTTTGTAGCTTGTTCCAAGTTTTGAGGCTGTACAGCACAGTATGAGGTGTAACCTGGTAGTGTTAGGGTGCTGTTGTGAGCCTTCACTCAGTTTTCTGTTACAGCACAGTTATCAACATTCTCCATACTGGGTGAGCTTAGACTGCATGCATCTTGCTGTTTCAACTTATCCCTTATCTTATTCTTATCCCTTCTGGTACCTATGGAGATAGGTTTGTGTTTTGAGCCTTACCTATTCAGGGCACACTGGGCGTGACAACAGCCTTTGCCAGTATCCATACGGCCTGCACTGATAGGTGCACGCCAGTCCTAGCAGGTGGTGCATCATGTCATGCTCAGCATGTCATCCCAGACTGGCACACATTGGGTCCCCTTTGACTAACTGCGATACTTCAGTCAATTGTTGCACTTGATCATCTCGTTGTCATGTTGTGGCATGCTGCTTGTTGAGGGTAGGATGTTAGTCAGGGTCCTCAGGTGTGCATATGGTACTTGGTGTTACATTACTTAACACATAGCATTCATGCCTCAGGTGGTGCTGCAGGGCTGCCTCTGTCGGATGCATATTACACTTCCCTGTACATGTTTGAGAGCAGGTTGTGTCACGTTAGGCATCCCTGTTACTATATGAGTGAGTCAGAGAGGGTATCATTCCCAAGGTTCCTACTGAGCCAATGTATGTGCTATGCATTGCCTCTTTGCCAAGGCCAGGGCATACTGGGCACGCCTCCTTCTGCCTACTGGGGCAGGCTCAGGTTGTTCCTCCTCCGAGTCACGCTGTGCCTGTGGTGGCCTTGGCAATGGTGGGGGGCTGTTTGGCCCAGCCCTATGCTGGTCCTGCTGCAGCTGTTTTCGCAAGATCATATTATGTAGCATAGCACATACCATGACAATTTGGGTACATGTAGTTGGTGTGTACTGCAAGGCTCCACCAAATGTGTCCAGACACCGGAACCGTGACTTGAGCAGCCCAAACACACGCTCTATTACATTACGTGTTTGTGCGTGTGCCTCATTATGGCGTTCCTCTTAAGGTGTGTGTGCGTTTCTGATGGGTGTCATCAGCCACGGCTCCAGTGCATACCCTGCATCCCCCACTAGGTGTCCGTGCGAGATGTCCCCATTGGCAAATGTCTGGTACAGCTGCGTCAAATGCCAGATGTGGGAATCGTGGTAGCTCCCAGGACAGCCAGCACACACATATTCATTATTATGCCCTGGGCATCACACACGACCTGGCAGTTGATGGAGGGGAAGCCCTTGCGGTTGATGTATGCCCTACCCCGCTCACCGGCTGGTGCTTTGATGCGTATGTGCGTGCAGTCTATTGCACCTACTACCTCAGGGTATTCCGCTATTTGCTGGAAGAGACGCATGTTGCTGGCCAATACCTCACGGGCATTGGGGAAGTATACATGATCACCGACATGTGCTGACATGGCATCCAGGAACTGGTGCAGTACCCTGGAAGCTGATGCCTGTGATATCCCCATCATATCGCCAGTTGGTCTCTGGAAGGTATCTGTTGCTAGTATTCTTAGGCCAACACATACCTTGGTTTCCACTGGGATGGGTTCCCTCTGTTGGTTCTGTGTATGGCGTGGCCTGCACAGCTCCACTATTTGCTGCAGGAGGTCTCTGTCCACTCTATAGCGCTCTACTATCTCCAGCTCATGTAACCCGTGGTAGGTGACCCTGGGCCTGTACACTCTTCTCCGTCTCCTCACTGTGGGTTGTCTGGCACCATCTGCATTGTCACCACCCTCAGCAAGTCGCCTATGTCTCATTATGACAGCTATGGCAGCCCCTAACATTTCTGCTCTGAGTTCAGCTTATTCAGTTTTCACTTCTGATAACTTAACTCCTGTCTTGCAGTGTCTCTTGAGAGAAACATTCTGCACTGCTGTTTGCAGAGTTTTAAGTGCTGGGCTGGGCTAGTATTCTGCCTGTGTAATTGCCTGCATCTAACTGTTTTCACCTGCTAGCTCCAGCAGTATTCCCTGCTAACTTCCTACTACATCTGTTGCTTCCTTTTTCCTTTCTGTTTCCTCAGGGTGGAGCCGTGTGCAAACCAGCAGAAACACGCTCACAGTGGCTTACACACGCGCACAAATACTTACACAGTTCAGAATCTGCTTATTCGGTTTTAAACGCGTGCACGCCCGCGCACACGGTGTTAAACATCTCCCAACACGCTCCCACATGCTCAGTCTGCCTTACACACGTGCACACTGTCTTACACGCGTGCACACCGCCTTACACGCGCTTCGTGGCGCGCACACGTGCGCATACACGTCCAGCAAGAAACTTTGGTGTAGGCAACAGTGTACACCTTCCATTTCTTGACTTTCTCATGTTTACTTAGTGGCACACCTCTTTCCTTGATATCTGTCTGACATCTGTCATGTAACTCTAACCTCCAATGAACTGCATCTCTTTCTACCATTCCCCCCTGTGATGTCACCTATCTCCTACTCTGTTCCTCCCCCGTATGTAACTCTTACACTACTCAGAATGTGCTCATTTGCTATGTGACAGTGGAATTCAGTATCCTTACACTCATTTGCATCAGATTGCCTACTAATGCTTAGTTACATCTCTTAGACTCAGCTTCCCCCCTTAGCAACCACTACACGGTGGCCATGTTGGTTTTGCTCTGCTGGTCCCTCCATTGACATTCCATGTATTGCATAAAACCTACATTTGTAGGTTTAAAACCTTCGTTTTTATGTTCTATGCAGCGCAGCCCGTTTGCGCGGGGCTGAGCTGGGTTTAAACATCGGCACTCGCCGAAAAAAAAAATATATATTTTTAATATATTTGCATGGGGTCATCTTGCCAATGGCTACATATCTGGCCATTGGCATGCTGCCTATCACATATGCACCCTTTATTTGGAGCTGACATGGCTCCATTGCCGTGTTTGCAGAAACGTACTCAGTTGTCAACTGAGTACATTTCTGCAGCTAAAACGGCTCTTACACGAGCTGTTTTGGGCTTCCTGGATCGCTAATCAGCCTCATTTGCATGCTATTCGGCTGCAAGTGAGTTGATTAGCTTATCCACGCCCACTCCGTGTAAGAGCCGTTTTAGCTTGACTCTTACACGGACTTTGGGCTGTTCCTGGATCGCGAAGGCTGCATGGAGTCTTACACTGCTCTTAGACTCCGTGCAAGCCTTCGTGAATCCGGCCCTATGTCTAAACTCTACCTATCTAACCATTTGCAATTATTATATCTAACTCTTTCATTAGCCTCAGAGAGTAGATCCAGTTAAGCTAAAGTCTTTAAAAACTTACTCTTATATAGGAACCACTACATAGTATGAACTTGTACAGTAAATATTTTTACTGAATGAACATATTTTCACCTATATATACCTATAGAGTGTTTTTTCTCTTTCTTTTTATTATATGCTATTTTAAAAGTTGCTATGCTGCTATATAACAATTGTATTCTACACTGTAAAATAATATTGTACCTGAAGTTGCTATTATTTTTCATAGTGTGTTTTTCTTTCTCTTTCTTTTTATTATATGCTACTTTAAAAGTTGCTATGCTGCTATATAACAACTGCATTCTACACCGTAAAATAGTACTGTACCTGAAGTTGCTATTTTTTTGTTTATGTGGAGCTTATCTCCCCAGGCCTCTACTGAAAATGGACATATATCTAGTTGGACTAGCCCGGTCAACAAATGTAAAATAACTAAATAAAATAGAGGCTGATAGAGGATGGACCATTGCACTGCCAATGTCCATTGAAAAATCCGCATGAAGAAACTTGCTAGAGGAACTAACAGAATCGCTGCTGAGATGGATCCTGGGACTTGTAAGACTAGCCATGCAGGTGGGGGGGGACTGGTGGGATAACAACTCCTGAACTTAATATCTTAGTGGTATTATGAAGTGTAAAGGAAGGGAAGCTATTTGATCCCTTGTGTTCATCTTCGTTCCTATGAATTCTGCACAGGAGTCAGACTGGATTTGTTTAGGTCTGTAGTGATGCCCAGGGAGTGTGAAAGTTGGATTAAGTAATCTCTGGCTTGGATAAGATGAAGCCTTGTAGGTGCAGTAAGGAGCCAATCATCTAGGTATGGAAACATCCAGAATCCTGTGATTCTCATGTGAGCTGCTATGACTGCCATGCATTTCGTGAACACCCAGGGGGCTGTGGTGAGCCAAAAGGGCAGTGCCATGAACTGAAAATGACTGGCTCTCAGCTGAAAGTGCAGGTATCTCCTGGAGTGCCTACCTATTTTGATGTGATAGTACACATCCTTGAGATCTGTTCAGCACATCCAATCGTCCTTGCCCAAATATGGCAGAATAGACTGAACCATAACCATTCGGAACCTCGACTTCTTGATATAAAAATTCAGTTTGCTTAGATCCAGAATGTGTCTTAGCTCCCCATCTTTTTCGGCACGAAAAAGAAGTGGGAGTAGGTTCCAAATCCTCTTTGTTTGGTTGGGACCTTTTGGATGACTCTTTTTTTGCAGCAGATGAAGAATCTCCTGTGTTGTCTGCTCCCTCTGGCTGGGTGGCACATCACGGAGGTTCATGTTGGTGTTTCAGGGAGGTTCTTGTTGGTGTTTGGAAGAGGAAGGAAAAAGGGAATGTAGTAGTTTCTGGGTATTATGCTTAGCACCCATGGATTTTGAGTCAAATGGGTCCAGGCTTCTGAGTACAAAGCGAGTCGACCCATGACTGCCTCCAGAGATGGAGAGCCAGGCAGCACTTCAGGAGCTCTGAAAAGGCTCGTTGGAAAAGGTGTCTCAGAAGCCCTGGTTTTGCAGATCCCCTCTGCCTTTACAGTGGCACCTATAATTAAACTCTCCTACTCTGCCTCTAGAGGACGGTTCCCAGCGTGGGTCATGCAAAGGCCCTTGGGACTTATGAAACCACATTCTCTTGCCTCCAAGTTGGTTCCTGGAGAAGGACCCCTGAGGAATAGAATATTTTATTCCTACAGCAGAAAGGGTCTTCCCATCCTTTTTGCTGAAGGTAAGAGTATCTCTAACCAACAGCCCAAACAGTGAACAGCCATCATAGGGGGCATTCACAAAGGATGCCTTAAACGTCTTTGCGAAATCATATAGCCTCATCCAGGAATACCTCCTTAGGGAAAGTCCTGTACAGGCAGCTTGTGAGGTACCCTCTGTTGTATGGGAAGTTAACCTCATCCAGGAACTGCCAAAAGATGACAAGAATTGTAGCTTGGGAGAAAATTTCTTGAATTCCTCCACAAGCATGGACTCAGAAAGAGAAGTTGAAAGCTCCTTGATCAGATTTCTCTGCAGTCAGGTAAAGTGAGTTAGGTAATTTAACGACCTCAGAGCAAAGGTGACTGAGGTGTAAATGTGCGTTCCAATCCTGTCCAAAGCTCTAGGCTCCTTGCTAGACGAATGGACACTGGCAGTCTCTTCTGCCAGTTCCTTTTTAGTGGTTGCTGCCACAACGATGACATCAACTATGGGACCTTTACTCCAATGCTTTCTGTCTGCTGGTGGAACCTATCAGGGTGCTTGGGAGTGGGCTCGATGGTATCTGGCTCCTTCCATGCCCGTCGAGAAACCACATCATTGAGGTCGTCCACTGGAGGATGGGTCACCAAGGATACAGATGGGCCCACCGTGAATGCCTCCAACAGCACTGACTCCTCAGAAGGAGGTTGGGCAGACCACGCAGCTTTCTACTTCAAGATTTCCAGAAAGTCTCCAAAGGAGACATCCTCGGTTGGGGATCGGGGGGATCCTTCTCCTTTGGGACATGTGGTGACGGATCTCCAACTTGAGAGAAAACCCTCTCCACTACCTGAAAAGCCAATGATTCAGGAGAGGTCAAGCCAAGGGGGGGGAGCAGCTAGGACTCACACCTGATCCATGACCTCCAGAAGGGATAGGGCCCGAACTGTCAATTTTATTATTTATTATTTATTTATTTGACATTTGTTGACTGGGTAAAAACCCTTTTTCAGTGGAGGCCTGGGAGAAAAGCTCCACAATTAGTACAAACAATTAGTATACAAGTTCAGTCATATAACTCCATAATTAGTGCAGCAAAGAGTATACAAGTTCAGTCATATAACTAGTATAACAATCAAAGTGTACACATGAGTAGTAAAATAGACAGGAACATTTCTGCCTCAGAACTTGTTAACAGATGTAAACCTCAGCAATCTGAGTGGCAATAGCAGACGCAAGGTCTGACAGTTGAGACAAAGCCAAGCTATAGTCATTGGTACATCTGAAGTTATGAACAGGCATATACCAATACATTTTGGGTGATACTTTAGCAGATGTATGAGCCTAACAGTATCAGAAGTTGTAGAGAGAGTTCAAAATAAGAGGATAGAGCACACAGTGTTAGGAAAGGAGGAATATGTGATTAGTTTAGTAGAGAACAGAGAATAGAAGATGAACTTATGGTGAATCTAGTAGGAATAGGGGGACGTTCATAGCAATATGTGGACATGAGAGAGAGATGAGGAGGATAGAAGACAGGAGGGAAATAAGGGAGTTAAGAGCCTGTCAGGGTGGGTGGGTACAGTGACATAGCTAAGTATTGAAAAGGTAGTTTTTGAGAGCAGTCTTAAAACTCTGAGGGTGAGTAATTTTTTTGATGTGTAGTGGAAGTTTATTCCAGGCTTGCGCAGGAGAGTAGCTATACAGGTTTTGCCCAGTATTGCTTTTAAGTTTGTAAATTGAGAGGAGGTTTTGTTCAGAACCACAGAGAGATCTGAGGGGGGTATAGTAGGAAACACGAGAGGCCAGTTCAGGGCAAGAGGAGGGCTGGTACAGAATGGAATGTATGATCAGAAGCTGAGAGATGAGAAGTTGATGGGGGAATTCTAGCCAGTTTAGGCTTTTGAGGGCAAGGCAGCGGTGGGGTTGGTAGGTTAGACCTACAGCGAATCTAGCAATTTTGTTGTAACTAGATTCTAGTTTAGACAGGAGAGAGGACTGTAGGTTTGTGAGGATTTGGGATTCATAGAAGAAGCATGGAAGGAGGTAAGCATGGGATAGAGAGATCTTGGAAGTAGTGGTGAGAAATTTTTTATTATGATACAGAAGTCCAAGTTTTTGGTAAGTTTTGTTAATGTTATAGGTGATATGTAGGTCAAATCTATGATGAACCTCCAGAAGCTTGGTGTGCGACTCAAATGAAATAAGTGTATTGTTGAGTGAAGAGATAGAGAAGGAAGACTTGAGATGGTTCATAGTTTTGGGGGTGAAAAGTATAACCTTTGTTTTCTTGGGGTTAAGGATCAGCTGGCTCTAGGTAAGCCAGTTTTCGATTGTTAGAAAGGATTTTTGTGTGAGGGTATTAAGGTCAGAGAGAGAGTCAGCTATAGTAATGACAGTAGAATTGGTGTATTATACAAGAGATGACAGAGGACGGGTGGTATGCAAATTACTAGTAAAAATATTGAACAGAAGAGGGCTTAGGATCGAGCCTTGGGGTACTCCCATTATGATAGGTAAGGCAGGTGATATAGTAGAGAGCCATCTAACAGACTGTTGCCGATCTGAGAGGTAACTTGAAAACCAGGAGATAGCTGAAGGGGACAGATTAAGTTCAGACAGTTTGGCTAGAAGAAGAGGGTGGGGCACAGTATTGAAAGCTTTAGAAAGGTCAAAGAATAAGGTGGAAATGAGTTTCTTATTGTCCCAAGCTAGGGATACAGTGTTAATGAAAGAAATGATAACAGTATAGTGCTGTGATTTGGACAAAAGTCATGTTGTGTGGGGGTGGGTAAGTTTTCTTTAAGAGGTGGTTTTATGGACACATTTCTGTAAGATTTTGGAGAGAGGTGAAAGAATAGCAATAGGACTAAAGTTAGCAAATTCAGTAGAGTTTCCACCCTTGTGAATGGGAATGTTAAACATTTTTTTTCCAGATTGTGGGGACTTCAGCTTCTGTGAGAGAATGGCTGATAATAGAAATGGGAACTGCTAGTGAGTTTGCAGCCTTACGGAGAAAGGGTAGAGGGAGACTGCCATGGAGGGGGAGCAGGGCTTTAGCTTACTAAGCAAGGATTTGATGTAGTTAGTAGATATAGTTTTCAGTGAGAAGGCAGGACAGGGTTTAGTGGTGGTGACATTATTGGTGGAATATGATTGAGGAGATAGTTTAATAATGGTTTCAATGAAGTAGGAATTAAATTTATTTGCAGTTTCTTGAGGGGTATTGTTAGGACTAGGCTTAGGGGAGGTGGGGTTACCTGTGTTCAGAATCTGGTTAATGGAGTTCCAGCATTTCTTAGGGTTTGAGGAGAGAGAGGGTGGGTGATTGTTATTCTTGTCATTAGTGCTGTGTTTCTTTGTAAGGATGTGGAGTTCTTTGTAATGTTGGAGGGGAGTGGGAAGTTTAGTTTTGGACCAGATTTTCCAAGCTTTATCTCTTCTGAGCATTAGGGTGCAAGTGGTTTGAGTAAGCCAAGGAGATATGAAGGATTTCACTCTAACTGTGTGAAGGGGAGCGAGGGAGTTAAGAATGTTGAGATATATAGAACTGAATTTGAGAACAGCGTTGTCAAGAGGTAAATCACAGAGATCAGGACCAGTTGATGGCTGAGAGATGGTTATTGAAAATGTCTGGTTGAAAATGTGTGAGTTTACAACAATCTATGTACCTATGAGGGTGGTGTAGATGGGGGGAATATCTGAGAGAACAAAAATGCAGAGCCAGCAAACAGTGACATGTAAATTTAATAGTATAAAAGTAGGAGAACAAGACAACAGACCAGTTTCGGCTATGAGTTCATTAAGCCTTCATCAGTGTAGTGAATTCTGATTACAACCATTCTCCTTTTATATTATACCACAACTAGAGGCTAACTGAAAGAATTACACATTAGAAATATTCATTAAGTCCTTGTGAAAATAAAGAACCCAGTTTGATAATCCATTTTTTCTCCTTATTGTTTAGCAATTGATGCCAACCTGATTTGTTATTTCTGTTACCTTGTATTTTGTCAATAATAGTAAAATTAAAAACTACATTGGGATGTTTCTCAGTATGTTTGTATAAAGCAGTTGTTGGTTTCCTAACCCTGATATCACTTATGTGTTCCGAGATTCTGAATTTGACTGGTCTTGAGGTCTGTCCAATATAAAAGGCAGAGTAACTGCAGGTGGCCATATAAATAAGCCAATATGACTGTCAGTTTGCAAAAAAATGAAATATTAAACACTTGTCTGGTGTTCTTGCTAGTAAATTCCCTGATCTTCAACATCCTTTTACAATGAGTGCAGTGACCACATGGAAAACAGCCTTGTAAAACCCTACCTTCTAATGTTGACTGTATTGTGTATCAGATGTATGTGCATGTTTGTAATAACTCATATATCAGCCAAGATTTTTGCCCCTTCTAAAAGAAAAATCACATGTATCACCTACAATTTCACTTAGTCTGGTATCTCCTAAAAGGATATTCCAGTGCCTACATACACTGTTGAGTAGGACATCCGTATTCCTGCCATATGTAGTGATTAATCTTATTGGTGAATTATTGTCCATTGTTTTGTCTCTATACTGAAGTAAGTCAGTCCTGTTTTGACTAGATGCCTAGTGTTTGGCCTGGTATATGTCCCCTCTCTTGTAGCCCCTCTGCCTGAATCTCATAACTAGATCTTCCTCATATGAATGGTGAATACCTATATCTGAACGTATCCTTTTGATACGTAAAAAATGAGACTTTGGGATGTTTCTGCATATATGAGGAGGATGAAAGCTGGTAGCATGGAGTAAGGAGTTGAACTGGGGGTGTTTACGGTAATCCTTAGTTGTTAATGTGTGATCAACATTTCTGGTTATTAACACATCCAGGAAAGTGATTCTGTTCATATCAAAGGCAACTGTAAACTCAATCCCCTATTTATTATCAATCAAGTATTCAACAAATTCCTGAAGATAAATACTATCAGACCTCCATACTAACCAGCAATCATCCAAATATCTCCTCCAGATGTCGATCTCATCTATGTTATGGGCTCTATCATAAATCAGTTGTTTCTCAATATAGGCCATGAAAAGATCGGCATATATGGGGGCAAAGAAGGCTCCCATGGCAGTTCCTTTGATTTGTAAATAACAGTTGTTCTGAAAATAGAAAATATTTTTAGTCAGAGAGAGTCAGGGAGAGTTTCGGGAGTGATATTTGTGAGGATTAGAGACAAGTATCCAGTCCAGAATGGAAGAGGAGCTAGTGGGTTTACTATTGTAAGTGGGAGTGGAGCTTAACTGGGAGAAATCATATAGATTTATGTGTATGCGTGGATTGTCAGTGGTAAAGGATAGCCAGTTGATGTTTACATCCCCCAAGATAACAGTCTCATTTAGTGAGTATTGAGAAAGCCAGGAGAGGATATTTTCTAGTGTGGGACTATTATCCCCTGGGGATATGTAGATGGCAACAACAGTGAAGGAGTTGTGTTCACTGATTTTGCAGTTGGCAAGTAGTAGTTCTGCAGATGACTGTATGGAGGTGGGAGTATCTAGAAGGGTAACAGGTGGTTGGAAAACATGATGGCAACTCCCCCACCCTTGTTCTTAGTAAGGTCCAGGTGTAGGATATTATAACTTGGGGGTGGAAAGTCTTTGTCTGGGATGTGGAGCTTGAGGCAGGCTTCAGTGAGAGTGA
>NC_056737.1:1159303107-1159463107 GCF_019279795.1 Protopterus annectens
AGGCAAAGGTCACCTCTGAGCAGCGGTAAATATTGGAATAGGAGCTGCTGTTCTTTCAGTCGGGCAGCATAGGAATGGTCGGGAGACATAGGACAGATTTTGGTGAGGATTTTTCCTTTTGGTGAGCTGCAAGTGTCGGGTCAGAGCTATCTTAATGGTCATGTACTCAATCATTGGTCTTCATGATGATGAGAGGCATTGTGGTATGACCTCCTATTCAGATGAGAATCCTTGGAAATAAATGATGGGCAATGAGCAACCTAGGTTGAACTACTTTAGCTACATGGGTGTCGAATGACAGACTACTATCCTATTGGGTCCCTGGGTCCCTTGATAACTTCTTTCTGTACCAGTGTCTGATAACCTATTTGCAGCTAGGGTAACCTTTGCTTTTTCCCAAGGAAGGTCTAATGCATTTTTTGGCATTTTACTTAGGGCCGTGGCTCTGTTTTTATATCCGCTTCTGTGAGACCTCTCTGGCAGGATCTGTGCCGATGTGGTGTTTTCTACTATATTTGAAGTTTGCAGTATGATGCAACTATTGTCAGCCATAACCTCCTGTCTTTGCTTGTTGTCGAAAGTAGATGCCAAACAAGAGGGCCCTTGACTGAGAAAGTAGGGTACCCACTTGTGACAGGCCAGGAGTGAGCCATGTGGCCAGCAGCTGTGACTCCTGTGGGTTCTGTCACTCAGCCAGCAGCAGTTACCAACCTGGGGGTTGTGTCCTGGGTTGACCAGCAAGCTGATGATGTATTCAATGATACCCTACTCGGGCATATGGCTTTTTTTTCAATGAGATCGAGGTAGGCTGGTATGGACTGAAGGCAGCTCATCAATTTGACAAATCCACTGCCAGTTTGTTCAAGTTTAATTTGCAATTTCTGCCTCCATTGAGCCAGGTTGGGTTGGATCCATCTGCAGCATTCCTATGTCTTTATTTATGAGGCCAATTATGATCCTCTCCATGGCTTTGGTCGATTAGGGCTGGTTACATGATCCTCGGGTAATTTCACAGGTCGGGTGGAGGCACCGCTTTGTGAAGTGGTACCCAGAGGTCAGTGCCACCCCTGGGTACGATCCAGAGGTAAGATTCTGATTAAACAGTCCTGGAGTGCATGGTTTGGAGGTCATTGAGTTCATGAGGACACAGTCATACCATCAGGTCCCATGGATGAGTTGTTTTTTGAGAGAGAGAGCAGTTCACTTGCTGCAATGGAGATGCTTCTAGCCGCAGAGGCTTGGCATAGATATCTCTAGATTGGGGGGGGGAGGTTGGCACTGAATATAGCCAGTATGTTGGCAATGTCTGTAGGATACTGAATCTCTACATCATTTCCTTTGAACTAGCTCTGAGCATATCTGGGAGTTTCCTCCCAGGTTTCTAACATAGCCAAAGAAGGATTTCCTCTTGTCTTTCTTTCTTTACTAATTTTTCTCTCTAAATTTGTTTTGCTTGATTTTATTGATTTTTTCTCTCCTTTTGCTTTATAGTGATCAAGGGTGTCTTTACCTTTAAGGATTTTTGCTCTCATCTTGTAGTAGCTTCCTCCTTTGTTGTGGTAGGAGTTTGTTTATGGCCAAACTGCTCAGATTGATTTATTTGTTTGGTACAAAAGAGTCTTTGCCTTGCTTGGGATTTAGAGTCTTTGTTTTGCTGCAGGTGCTGAGAGAAGGTTGCCGTAAGTGATTCACGCTTGAAGGTATTCAGGCCGCTCGGGCCTAAAGGAGACTACACTAGTCTTTAGAAGTGTGGAAGTCGAGCTTTCTTTTTGTCTTAGGTGTGGTGAGTTTATTTCAGGTGGGTTTGGGATGAGGACTTGTGGCCAGATTAGTCAGGGTCTGATCTACCTGTGGAGGGGTCTCACGTGTTGAACATCTCCCTCGGTAGGTCGTGATGAGATCCAAGTATGTTATCTCCTCTTGTGGGATGATGACTAGTTGTTGTGGGTTCCTTGAGCATTTATTTTGAGGAACTTTTTTTTGGGTTTTCAGTTGTTTTGGGTGTTCCCAGTCTATATTAGGGTTATTGAAGTCACTCTATATGATGGTGTTTGGTGATACATTTATCCCTCTAGTGTTTGATACAAGGCCATGAGGTTGGTTTTCAGGTTTCAGTGGGTCAACATGCCTGTAATTTGCAGGAGTTTCTTCTACTTAAGTTGTTAATTGCACCTGGATGGTCTCCGATGCATCGCGGCAAGCAATAATTAGTCTGGTGTAGTCAGTCCTTGATGAATATCCCCCCTCCTTTCTTGGTGGTGTCCTTCAGATTTTTGGCCGAACGCGATGTGATGAGGTAAACCTGTAAGCGCTGGCGCTCTTTCAGAGCCTTGAACCAGGTTCTGACCAGGTTTCTGTCACAGCAGAGACTCCATAGGTTCTCCATACCCGTGAGCGCAGCATTTTGTGCATTTGAAGATTTAGACTTCTGGCATTGAGCATTTTTTTTCCTTTTTTGTGTTTGTGGGTGGTAGGTTTAGAATTGTTCTGCCTAAAAGGCACTATGGGGGTGGCCTATGGGGGCAAGAATATCCGAATCCCAGGTGACAGGTCCAGGGCCCTTTGCAGGCGCTGCTTGTCCAGCATGTCATCCCAGGCAGACAGACACTCATCCTTGGCAGACAGACACTGGTTTAAGCCCCAATGTAAAGCTGATCATCTTATCTCTGTATTGTGGTGATCATCTGGTTGTGGTAGGATGGCATCATTCTTGGTAGTGGGACCTGTCTCAAGAAGGCTATCAGTCCTGTCTGATGTCTCTTTTCATGTAGTCCTCCTCCAATGTCCTCAGGTCAGCGCGTATTCAGCGTACAATGACTGAACTATAATTGTACCTGCTGTTGCTGTACTGAGTGCTGGCTATGTGATGGATCTAGCCCACAGGCAGGATTCTAGCTGATCTCAAGCAGCTTACTGTGACCTTCTCCTTACTCAGTCTGGTGGGGTGGAGTGGTAGGCGTCTAGTGTGTCTAGTATTGTGTTTAATGAATGACTAGTGTGTTGTTTGACACGCTGTGACTGAGCTCTGCGTGTTGCAGGTCTTGTGTTCTGAGGTGGGTTTGTTGGGGTGGTTCGGGTTTGAGTGGGTGGTGCTTTTTTGGTGCAGATTTTGATCAGAGCCTCTTTTTATGTCTTTGTGTGTTTATGTATGATTTGAGGTTGTGTATGTAATTTGTTTGTATGGTGGTAATATGTAATGGTGGTATATGTTCTGTGGTATGACTGTCCTTCTCCTCCCTATGCTGAGAGCTCAGCCTCTTGTTTGGTCCATGTTGAAGTTGCATCTCTAGTTTGGTATTTGTGTTGTGTTTGTGAGTATGGAGGGTTGTTCAGTACATGAGGTGTGCTGTGTATTGCCTCAATATTCCGTGGTTCACCAGGAAATACAGGAGAGGACGCGAAGTAACTGATAGCAACTGATGCCAGAAGGGATAGAGAAAAAACTTTAAAAAAAGATTGGGGGGACGTGGGCGTGGGTGGTGGGGTTTTGGGTTTTTTGTACTATCTAAGACAAGTCAAGACATATCAAGCGCATTAAGTACTGCAGCAAGTGCTACTAGAGAACAGATAGAGAATAGCTCCAGAGAGTAGTCTGAGATGATCTTTTTAATGATTATACTACTTGATTAGATCGATTAGATAGTTCGGTTAGTTGTAGTGAGGTAGTTTAAAGAAGAGTGGACTTTAGGTATGGGTACAGTTTAAACCTGCTTAAACGGGCGCCTGGTCTAGTAGCAACAGTGCAACACCAGCTAAATCGGCTAAATCGGCTAAATCAGCTTAAAGCGGCTTTATGGGGCTGAAAAGACAGGAAATGACCCAAATTGGCCAACAACAAACCAGTCACCACTGTCTTTAAACTCTCTCGACAGGACAAAGAGGAGGAGTTATGGAAATGACCTGGCCCCTGAATAAAACTACAGTTTCAGTTCAGTAACTACTCTCCGCTCCGGGGCAGCAAGTCTGTCATCGTTCTCCCACCCCTAAACAGAGACCCTCCCTCCCTCCCAGCCAAAAAAAGCCTCCCAGAAACTTTCAAACGGTTGTTTCAGAAGGAAACATACTGTAACTGAACTTTTTAACTCTCTCAGAAAAGTGGGAAAAAGCAAGAGTGCTAGGTCAACAGAAAACAGAAAATATGCAAGTTTTAAAAAAAACGATAAAATTATAAACAACAAAAGGAAATTCAGCAAACAGCTTTTTTTGTGCTAAAAATACAGCTACTAATACAGAAATCAAAGTTTAACAAGCCAGAAAATGCTCAAGCCTCATTTTTCACTCTGGGAGGTTCACACCAACAGCCAACAAGCCTGAAAAGACTTTATCTAAAACTTTCTTGGAGAAGGATGTGAACAATGAATCTATTTTTCTGAAACTCTTGGTACGATGGAGGCAAAATCTGAGTTGTCTGTGCACATCTAATGTATGTAGTATATGTTCTCCTTTACTGGAAACATTGAGAAAGAAAACTGGCAAATCAATTTCCTAATTTAAATATGATTCAAAAACCACTTCTGGGAAGAGTTTGTTCTCAGTGACACAATGACTTTATGAAAGACCAGAAAGGGGGCCTTATCTGAAAGTACCTGAAGTTCAGATACTCGTTTGGCAGAAGTAATGTCAACCAAAAATACAGTCTTCCAAGAAAGAAACTTCACATCTGTGGATGCTGCAGGTTCAAAGGGCCTCTTTATTAAGGACTGTAACAAAATACTGATATCCGAAAAGCACACCAACTTCCAAACAGAAAAAATGCAGTTATAGGCGCTGTTCTCCAGTAACAATAAAGGTTTTCCTCTTAATAAAATGTGGAAACTCAGTTTCGATAAATTCAAGGTCCAAATCCAACAGACCACTAGGTAAAACGTTTCAAGACACCAATTTATTTGACAAAAAACAGATTAAGCGCTTTCATCTCCCATATGGAGACTTCATCAGAATCTGTTACACATACAAATCTTCAGTTTAAATACATCTAAGTAAAACACACTTAATTAATCTTGACTTCTAATAGGCTGGCCATTAATTGACACTAATTAACATTGAGGTAATGCTGAACCAAACCTTTGATAATTTACACTTGAATATAATACAAAGTTGTAGAGGTTCATAAGAATTCATGATCTTAACATTTCATAATTTTGTTTACAACTTATATAAATGTTGTAAAAATTAAATATAAGTAAAATCATCAAAGAAATTGTGACAGGAAATACTCATTTCTTATTAAAAGGTTTGGTGTCTTGAAACGTTTTACCTAGTGGTCTGTTGGATTTGGACCTTGAATTTATCGAAACTGAGTTTCCACGTTTTATTAAGAGGAAAACCTTTATTGTTACTGGAGAACAGCGCCTATAACTGCAAATACTGATATCCCACAGGGAGGGATTGGATCATGATCTGGGAGGTCTCGATAAAAAGTACCTCTTAGAAAGGTCTTTAAAATTTTGAGAGGTAATGAAGTGTTGTCGAACCCTACATGGAACTTTGAAATGGCTGCCAACTGTACTTTAATAGCTATATAACATCCAGTCGAGAAAAGTCCTGAGATAAATTATAAGATTTTTGGAAGCAGTGCTGAAAATGGATCAAACCATTAGAGGGTGCCCAGATGGAAAAGTGCCTCCATTTACTGTTAGGTCTTTTTTGTAGAATTCCATTGAGAAAAAGATACGATTCGTACTACTGGAGAAGAAAGCTTGGAATATCTGGCATTTGTTAGAATTGGAGAAACCATGCAGTTAGTTTGAGGGTCTGTAGGACCAGTAGTGGCATCCTGGAGGGGTGTGTGATGAGATCTGGGAATTAATCCAGCACTCATGGTGGGTGAATTAGGTGAAGCCAAAGAAAGGTGAACCATACCTGTCGATGCCAGAAGGGGTAAATGAGGATTACACTGGTCTTGCACTCCACTGCTTTCTGAATGAACTTGGTGATAAGAGGGATTGGAGGGGTCATAAAGGAGAACTGGACTACAGCATCTCTTGGTGAATGACCCTGTGGGGGGATAAGGGCAAAGTAACTTTTGCATTTGTCGTTTATGCAAGAAGCAAACAGTCGAAGCAAGGTTGGTCCCAGCAGCTGAAGATCTCTGTTGACACTGTTTTGTTGAGAGACCATTCATGATGTAGCAGTATCATTATGATCAGCTTGATTACCAGAATGTTGGATGTCCCAGGTATACACATTGCTACTAGAAGGGGGTTCAAAGACACTGCCCATTACCAGAGTCTCATAGCTTCTTGGCAGGGAAGGCTTGACTGGGTTCCATCTTGTGTAACTTTAGAAACTGATTGACCCAAAATTTTCTTTAAGAAGGATGTGAAAAATTGATCTGATTTTCTGAAACTCTTGGTATGATGGAGGTAAAATCTGGGTCTTCTAAAAAGGGTATGTATAACCTCTGATAATGAGCCTTAGGACCCATGTATTATGTGTAATGTTTTGCCAGACTTAAGGGTGTAAGGAGAATGGTGTTTGATATACCAAACCACTGATATGTTGTCTAAATGTATGGCAATCACATCCTTGGGTAGATGGTTCTGAAGTGCCTGCAACATAAGGGGTGCTGTTAATTCCAAGATACTGATGTGAAGATTTGCCTCTAATGGGGATCACAATTCTTGGATTGTTATCATTTTGAAATGCTCCCCACCCAAGAAGGGAAGCGTCCATGGTCACTGAGCTTTTGGGTAGCAGAGGACAGAAGAGTCTGCCAAAGTGACTGAATCAAACAAAATTCACCACTGAAGGTGGTTCTTGCAGACCTCCTTGAGACATATTTTGTAGTGAAGGGGATGAATTTTTGAGACCACTGCACAGTTAATGTCCACTGCAGACCTCTCATATATCTGGCAAAATGAACCATCACCATGGAAAAGCCATTAGACCCAGGAGATGTAATATCAGTATAGTCTGTGAATTTTGATGATTTGTTACCTGAAGAGCAAACTGACCCATGTTGAGGGTAGTTTGCTCTCTGATGTACAGTGTCTATCTGGCAGCCTGTGAATTATATGGATTGCATGGGTTGTAATTTGCTCTTCTTGGTGTTTATAGAGATGCCCAGGCAGGTCAATAGTCTTAGCAGGAATGACTGATGTGTTAGAAGTAGATACCTAAAGGTAGCAGTTAGACGCCAATCATCCAGATTTGGGAATACTTAGATCTCTTGAAGCCTGAGATAGGCTGTTACTGCTGCCATTATCTTGCTGAACACCTAGAGGGCTGTGGTAAGACCAAACAGCAGAGATCTGAATTAAAAGTGATTGGCTCCTAACCAGAAATGGAGAAATTTCCTAGACTGCTGCTGGATCTTTATGTGATGGTAGACATCCTGAAGATCCACAGAATACATCTAATTGCCCTTTCTGGTACAGGTACAAGAGACTGTATTGTGATCATCAGAAATTTTGACTGTTTTACAAATGTATTAAATTTTCTGAAATTGAAAATCAGTCTCCAGTCCCCTGTCTTTTCTGGTACTAAAAAGAACCTTGAGATTCTAACTGGACTTGGGGGACCTGTTGTATGACTCTTTGACTAGTAACCTCTGAACCTCTGTTGCTGCAGATTCCAACTGATTAGATGAAATGTTTGCAATATTTTATTGTATTCTTGGGGCTTCTAAAAAGGGTACTGTATAACCTTTGATAATGATACTTAGGACCCATGTATTATGAGTAATGTTTTGAAAGACTTAAAGGGTGTAAGGAGAAGCATTCCCAACTGCCTCCAGAGTGCAGCAATCGGGCATGCATAAAGGGATGCTGGTAAGGTTTCTCTGTGAATGGTCCATGGAAACCTTGACTGTGCAGACCACCTCTGCCTCTGGGGTGACATGCCACGGTACTGCCTCTGCCTTTGGCAGGCCTATACTCAGATGTGCCCGGATGAAAACCTTGACATTTTTTGAACCACATTTTTTTCCACCTCTCTTAAGTCCTGGAAAAAGATCTCTGAGAGACTGAAAAATGGATTCCAATGGCAGACAATGTCTTACCATCCTGTTCAATTTTGGTAAGCTTGTCCTTGACTTTTGGTCCAAAACAAGATGCAGCCATCACACAGGGTGTTTACATAGGACATTTGAAAGCTTTCCACAAACTCACACAGCCAAATACAGGCATTGTAATGCCAGTACTGGCTGCTCAGGCTGCACAATATGCTGTGTTAGAAAGCACTCAAATGGCTACATTCGAAGATGACTGTAGGGTAGACAACTGGGAATCCACAATTTTTTTAATGCCCACTGGTAAACTACCCACCAGAGAATTTGAATGTTCCTTTATCAAATCCCTTTGGAAACATGTCAAGTGAGCCATACAGTTCAGCACACAGAGAGATAATGTGGCTGAAGCATATGACCATTTTCCCAGTCTATCCAATGCCCTAGACTCCCTGCTATGGGGATGGACAGAGGAGCTCTCCTCAGACAGTTCATTTTTAGTCCCTGCTGCTACTGCAATGGCATCTACAGGGGGACCCTTGCCCCAGGATTTTTTATCTTTAGGGGCAACTAAAATCCTGTCTGGCTTTTTTTGTGATGGGCTCTGCCACATCAGGCTCCTTCCAGGCTTTTTGAGTCATAAGGTTGACTAAAGTGTCAGGAGGGCAGACCACCCACGACATTGATGGGGATGGTCCCAAAGGCTACGAGAAGCACTGAATCATCAGAAGGAGCTTCAGTGGACCATCCCCCCATTTCTTCAATTTGAGGATGTCTCTGAAGGACAAAAGTCTTCAGGAGGGGAAGGATCTTGGGGAAGGCCTTGTCCCTCATCTACGTTGGGAGTCTTTGCTGACAGACTCAGGAAAGGAGAGAACAGGAGTCACTATGCTACCTTTACAAGTCCCCTTCGGTGGAAAGTGCCTTGGGACTCCCACGGGTGACACATCAGAATTGGATGTGAGATTCCAGTACCAAACAGTCTCAAAGCCTAATGGATCTATCTGTCCCTGTCTACCAGAATGTGAGGGAGGAGGGTACAGTTTTCAGAGGAAGTCTAGATGGATTCAAACTCTGTGAGCAGAGTCCTGGCACCAGAACATCAGTGTCAGGGTGTCTTGGTTCAGCTAAGGCCCTCTCCACAGCCTTGAAAGCCGATTTAGTGACTGAAACTGAAGAAGATCCAACCAAATTAGTAAAGTCAGAAGCCCTCTCAAATCCAACGGCTGAAGGCCCCAAGGAGGGCATCAGAACAGAGCTGTCGAGTGCTGAGGCCAACAGCAGCAGTGACAGCTCAGAATATTATGGGGTCAACTCTACTGCTGGTGCCCTGACACTGACACTGACACTCTGGCACCAGGACTCTACTGGACACAAATGAATTGGAGCCGAGTGAGTGACAAAAGATGTCGAAGTTAAAGTCTCAAGGGCTGTTGACTCCAAAGCTGGTATCATGGGAAGGATGGATCTGATGTACACCAACTCCAAGAATGGAAATGGTATATGAAGCTGAGAAGACTGAACAGGCGGGGTGGAGGGAACTGATCCCAGATCTTTCCTCGGGGACAGAGCCAGGAGGACTCCCAGCTGAACTTGGGTCCTCAAAAATATCCTCATCATTCGGTCAACTTCGAATTCAGTGAGGCTCCTAGTATGTCGGACAGATCTGGGGGATCAAGCTATCAATGCTAGAATAAAGGACAACTTTGAAGGAGGAGTCTGGATTCGAGAAACATTTGTAATGGACTGTCTGGATGCTTTTGGTACTGGCCCCACAATAGCTGGGAGGTCGGAGGACTTTTTCTCAGCTTTCTCTGAGCAATCCTCGCATCTCTTGTCTTTTGATTTCTCTTTTATTTTCTCCCTTTCCTTCTCTCTCTCTCTCTCTCTCTCTCTCTCTCTCTCTTTGGATCTCTACCTTTCTTTATCCTTTTTTTGCTGCCAGAAAGGGAAGATGTAGATGCTTTCAGGTCCAAAGACATTTTGAATCCTGTCTGCAGAGGGAGAAGGCCTTTCAAAATCATTTTTCCATTACATCCTTGAAGGGGTGTAATTCATAAGCAGTACAGATAGAGCAAAAGCTTGTAAATGAGAAGGCCCCACAATGTGACTGTGGGTCTTGGACAGGAATTGTATGCCTCCAGGAACAGCAGTTTTTAAAACATGTTGACATTAATTTTGTACGTAAACTGTCCAGAAATTTACTTACTTAAGAAGGAAAGGTTATACCAGTAAGCTAAGGTTAACTCTAGGAATGGACACATAAACACACATTGAGGTGAACTATGCTAAAAGACTATAAGGAGCATACATCTATATATGTACATTAAGTCCTAGCCCTACATAATACTGAACTCAAAAATTTTTTTAAAGGGGAAGGAAAAAAAAAACATTCACTTATCATAAATAATGAAGGAACTCAGTCCGCGCTTCTGGTATACACTGGTGACAAATAAGATCTGGGTGAGTTCAGACAAAAGAGGTGTGTGGATGGGGTGGAGTCAGAGCTCTCGGATCTAAAAGCTTTGGTATAAGGTGCTGAGGTCGAATCCAAATGGCTCTGACAACCTGCACATTCAACTAGATGACAAAAGATAATATCAAATTTATGTGTAACAGTACTTCCTTGGCACTAGGAGCAAAGGAAATGACTGGCTAAGAGAATCTGTGCCTTGTTTCCACAGATTTTTATAGGATCTGGCTGCACTCATCATATGAAGCCTTGAATTCTGAACTGTCAGGATGCTTGAAAAGATGACTCAAAAAACCAAGGCACTGTCTTGTAGCAAAGTACAGATTCTGTCTAGTGATGTCAAATGAGCATTTTATACCAGTATGAAGGAATACTGCTTTAGAGTAGGGTTATTATATGGAGCTGTAGCTACTGCCATAGTAGTAATTTCTTTAAGCTCTGAAGATCTACTGCCAGACTTCTCCAGCGCTGGGATTTTGACTTTTTAATCTTCCTAAACCAATCTGCTAAAATTTAATCTTAAGGACAGGCACTTGTGTACATTCCAAGATTATCATCATTAGTAAAAGAGGAAGAAGTAGAAGAAAGTACAGTTGTGTAAGTTAAACTTACCATAGCAATACATGTTCAAATGATCATTGATGCAGTAGCCTGAGCTATATGGGTTATAGCCTACATAGGATATAACAGCCAGCTAGTTTCCAAAGCTTCAGAAAAGCTTCCATGTGCCTAAATGGTCAGGCAGCCGAGCTGAGCTGACCAAAAGACTAATATGGGTGCAAAGCCATTCGGAGCTTTCCTGCCAGCAGAACAAGAGAAGCTGAGCACTGAAAAGACAATGCTAGAAACAAAAAATAAATATCTACACCCTGGCATAAAAACACTCATTAAAAAAGGAGACTGAGGTGGAGAGCGGCTACTGCAGCACTGATCATTCAAATGTCTACTGTTATGTTAAGTCTACTGTAAACAACTATACTATGTTCATCATATTGGTCACTGCTGCAGTAGTCTTAGTTATATGGGTAGGTTACCCTAGCTTACTACATTTGGGAAAAGCAAGGAGAAGAATCCAGCAGCCCCTGGAGAATGATCCGAGCAAAGCTTGATCTGGACCTAGAGAATGAATCAAGCTTATTGTGCTTTGTAAAAGTATGTACAGAGGACCAGGTAGCAGCTTCTAGAATATGTTTAGACTCCAATCCTTTCCAAAAAAATCATAGATGAAGCCAAGGCTCCAGCAGAGTGGGACTTGACCCTGCCTAGTATAGTTTTGTTATGGTGACTATAACAAAAGGTAGTAACCTTATACAACCATTTGGAAATAGTCTATTTTGACAAGGGTTCACATGTGGAGTCTTGCCAGGGGTATCATGAGAATCATAGATGCCAAGAGACCCAAAATCCTGAGGCATTCCCTCACAGTAACCAAAGTCTGAGTGGAAAACCTTAGAAAAAGATATAAATACAGATCTATTTTTCCTGTGGAAGAAAAGATATTTGAATAGAGCTGTCCAGCTGGCATCCCAGGAGCACAGTTCTGTGTGAAAGAGTCAAGAAATACTTTCAAATGTTCTCTTGGAATCACAGATTATGTAAGAGATCTCTCACTCACTCAAGAGAGAGATTCCTGACACTCTGAAAAAAGACAAGCAAGTCATCTAAATATTGAAAAATGTGCATACCATGTAGCTTGCAATAAGCTATAACTGAAGCTAAACACTTTGTGATCATTCTTCGTGAAGTGGATAGTTCAAAGGTAAGGAAGAGAACTGATAATGTGATCCACACACATAAAACCTTAAGAAACATCTGAAGTCTGGATGACTAGGGCTGTGATGATAAGCATCCTTTTAAGTCCAGCATTACCAAGAAACTTGAATGAGCAAGACGAAGCAAACAGGTTGTTAAGTGACATCATTTTGAATTTGGATACTATTACAAACAGGTTTAGGAAAGAAAGATCCAGAAATGGTCTTCAAGAATTTTATCTTTCTTTCTTTGGAACTAGAAACATCCTTGAATAAAAACCCTTCCCCACCTGGGACTGAAGACATGGTTTTATCACTCCTTGAGACAGCATGTAATGAACAACCAGTGGAAACAAAAGAGTCTGATCTGGAGGATGAGGAAAGACCCCCTGGAAAGGAGGAATTTCCTCCCACTGCCATTTGTAACCTCAATGAATGATTCTTAGAACCCATTTGACTGAAACTATTTATTGCCAAACAGAAAAATGGAGATTCAAACTTTCTGGAAGAAAACGAGGTCCAGAGTGGGAGGGGTTCACAAGGTCACTTGAATAGTCATTCAGACTTGTTGGACTGTTCTTAGTTTTGAGAGGTTCAAAACTTCTTTTTGGGATCCCCCTTTTTTTTTTTTTGCCAAAACTGGAGGAGATACAAAATGCACTGGAAAATTTGGAAAAGGAGGGCTGAAAATTATGGATCAGCTTGCCCCTTTCATCACATTTTTTGATCACCTCTACAGCAGAGGGGCCAAAACACTAAATCTCTATCCAAGGGAAAATTTTAAATCTCACTTTTATCATCATCTGGGAGGTTCTGAGAATGCAGCCATGCAAAACTCCTCAAAACACTACATGTGGCTAAGTCCTGGAAGAAGTATCAACACAGTCATACACAACTATAAACAATGAGTAGTGACCTGCACTATATATATATATATATATATATATATATATATATATATATATATATATATATACATATACACGTGTGAACTAAGTTATTTAAAGCAGATTTCTCCTCACAAAAAGAAACTGCTGATAAAAGATTCCTCATACTTTCACAATTTGTCAGAACAAAATTTTACTTATGAGCCTAACGATTCAAAATTCTGAACATCAAAGTTGCAGAAGTATCCACTTTTCCCCATATCTATCAATAAGTTGCCCATCCTTATCAGAAAGAGTAGGATTGGAATTATCAACTAAAGGTATGGCTAGGTCAGATTTGAGAATAGTGTATAAAGCTTTAAAAGACTGAGGAACTTTATACATCCTATCTGCCTTTTTAGGGGCAGTTTGTTGACATAAGGAAAACTGCAGGCAGTAAGACACACATCCTCTAAAGTAGACATAACATGAGTAATAGGTGTGGTTTCTGAAAAATCATTTTGTAATAACTCAGTATTTTCTTAGAGACTGAGAAACTTCAGTGTTCTCCTACTGAAAACACCGGCACATTCTAGCAAATGTATCACAGAAAGAGAAACGCCCACAGGAAGAATCAGAAACTGAGCTCTCTTCTGAATCTGAATCAGATTATCCGAGGAAAAAAATGCATCTATCCCTGCATTTTCCTGTTCAGATTCAGAATCTTGAATATCTTCATGAAAAGTAGAATCCCTCTTTCTTTTACTAGAAACTACTTTACAAGAATAATCAATATCCTGAATTAAACTCTAAACCAGACAAAGTAAACTACTCCTATCTAAAGAAAATTGAGGAGTAGATATGTGCATGGTTTCTGGTTTCTTTTTGACAATAAAAATGGGACTACCCATGTTATTAATGGCAGCAGCAGCTCCCAGAGGGATGGGCACAGCATTCTGATACAAAAGAGAAACCTTCCCTGGTCAGTGACTCCTACCCTGCCCACTGAGGGGACCCCAACAGCCACAGGGGAAGTGGCTATCCCCTAATCCATAGTGGCTGTAGGTGCTACACCAGAGGGATCTGGGGTAAAAGATGAGTGATCTAAGGTACAAATGGCCACAGCAGAATCACCCACCTGTGGCTGAGGTAAACTGCCAGCCTGTTGTGGTGACAAAGACTATTTGCTTATTTTTTTTTCTTTTTGTGGATAGAAGAAAGACCAACTGTGGGACTGATAGTTTGCTCCATGGTCAAGCCGAAAATGATACTACTTTCCTGGGGAAGACACACAGCAAAGGCATGTTAAACACTATTAGTCCACAAAAGTTACTTTTCTGAAAGAAAAATACAGTAAAACACACCTTAAAACAATTTGCCAGCCCCACAAATGTAAAATAAACACACTTTTCCCACAAAACTTTTAGTTATGTACTCACCATAACTTCGGATGTATGGGATCCATCTCGCCTACATTCACAACAGATGGGTTCGGAGCTGATCCATCGGCTCCGACTCGGCAACTAATACACTAGCACGAAGTCTCTCATTGGCTGGGCTACTCCCTATCCCAGGATGCACTACACCTGCTTCCCCAGATCTTGTTTGTTCGCTTTCATACATCCATGCAAACACAGAAAAACTAGTAGTCACTATAACCAACTAAAGTTCTTCAAGAAAGATCACCAAAAAGGGACTACAGCTCCTCTAAATCCGAATGGAAGGGGGAAGGAGGGTGGGTACTTATGAATGTAGGCGAGATGGATCCCATACATCCGAAGTTATGGTGAGTACATAACTAAAAGATGTAATGGGATCCTATCTCGCCTACATTCACAACAGATGGGACAGCGTCCCTAGCACCTAAATCCCGGGTGGCTCATTGGAAAACACTCCTGAGAAGTGTGGAACCAAAGGAAGCCCTGCCTCGAGAAACCACATCCAATTTGTAATGAGAAATGAAAGTGTGCGGAGAATTCCAGGTTGCCGCAGCACAAATATCATCTATTGATAATTTGGAGTGAAAAGCTACAGAAGTAGCCATTGCCCTGGTAGAATGAGCCTTGACTGGAAAGGGAAGCTCTTTGTTAGCCTGTGAATAAATAAAAATGATACAATCTTTAATCCATTTAGCTATGGAGGTTTTGTTACTGGTTGACCCAATTTGTTCATTGCAAAGGAAACAAACAATTGATTTGATTTCGCGTCTGAGCGGTTCTATTCAAGTAAAAGCAGTTGTCTATGTACGTCCAATTGATGCAAGGTATATTCTGCGTTATTAGAGAATTCTGGGAAAAACACAGGGAGTTCTATAGTTTGTTGAATACAGAAAGAGGAGGCCACCTTTGGTATAAAGGAAGGGTTTAATTTCAATGAAACTCTATGCTTGTGAAAAATCAAATAGGGAGGATCAGAACAAAGAGCTTGAAGTTCTGAAACTCGCCTGGCAGAAGTTATGGCCACTAAAAAGGCCGTTTTCCAAGACAGAAATTTTAAATCACAGGTAGCAGCTGGTTCGAAAGGACGGGCAGTTAGGGCAGCAAGAACCATATTCAAGTCCCAAGGGGGAACAGGATGAGATAATGGAGGCCTAAGGAGCCACGCCTTTAAGGAAAGCCTTACAAAGTTTGTGAGACATCAATGAAGGTTCAAATGAGGCATGAAAATTAGAGATCGCCGCTAGCTGAACCTTAATGGTAGAAACTGAAGAGCCCAACTGAAAAGGGAGGCCAGAAAATTCAGAACCTCCGATACTGGTGCAGTGAGAGGGTCTATACCCGTTCCTGAGCCCAGAAGGCAAACCTTTTCCATTTGCTGGAATAAAGTTTGATAGTGGAAGGTTTATGAGAAGAAGACAATATGTGGACCACGTCCGGAGAAAGAGCATTGTCTCGGACTAAGGATGGAAGTGGAGTAACCATGCTGCCAACTTCAAGGACCTGAGAGACGGGTGAAGCCGTCCTGACTGATGGGTCAGCAGGTCTGGCACCGGATCCAGAAACCATGGACCTTCTATCGCATGCCTCTGTAGGAAAGGGAACCAAACTTGACGAGGCCAGTGCAGGGCAATCAAAATCATCTCACTCTCCAGGTAAATGGCCTTCTGTATCACCCTCGGTAGGAGGGGAAACGGGAGGAAGGCGTAGAGAAGACCGGGGGGCCAAATGTGGGTCAGAGCGTCCCTGGGAATCTGTCCCTGAGAAGGGAACAGCGTGAAGAACTCTCTGCATTTCGCATTGTGAGGGCTGGCAAACAGGTCGCAGCAAGGGAGACCCCATCTGTCGAAGATTTTCGCAGTTACTCTCTGGTTGAGGGACCACTCGTGGGGTAAAAGAATGGTCCTGCTTAATCTGTCTGCAATCACATTGGATTTCCCCGGTATGTGCGTTGCCATTAGAAAGCGGTTGGTAGCTACCGCCCAGTGCCAAAGTCTCATGGCTTCTCTGCACAGAGGGTAAGACCTAGTTCCACCTTGCTTGTTTATGTACCACACCACCGACATGTTGTCGGATAGGATAGCAATCGGGCCTTGTGGGAGAGCGTGATGGAGAGCTTGGAGTACCAAGAGTACCGCTCTCATCTCCAGGACATTGATATGCAAATGCGTTTCCCGGATCTGCCATGTGCCTTGGACTGACCTGTCCAGGTAATGACCCCCCCACCCTACCTGGGAGGCATCCGTAGTCACAGTGGCAATGGGACGTTGAGGTATAAAGGGTTGCCCCTGGTCGAGATTGGATTGGAGAAGCCACCAACGCAGATCTCGACGGCAACTTTCCGTGATCATGATTAAATGGTTCAAGGGAAGTTCCTGATAAGACCATTGAACCGACAATAGCCATTGTAAAATTCGCATGTGAAGTCTGGCCAAGGAAACTAAAAGTATGGTTGACGCCATCGAACCCAACAGTTGTAGAATCCGATGGGCCGGGGCTCTTAGTAGGGGAAGACAGGATTTGACTTGATCTTGTAGGACCTGAATTCTTGCTGCCGGTAAAAAGCCGCGCATTCTTTTTGTGTCTAAGTCTGCGCCTATAAAAATAATACGCTGAGATGGCTGTAGTACAGATTTCTGCAAATTGAACGTAATCCCTAAGAAACGGCCCAAGGTGAACGTGGCGCTGAGCGCCTGGAATAGTAGATGCTCGGAGGTGGCAGTAAGGAGCCAGTCGTCTAGATATGGAAACACTTGGAATCCCAGACTTCTCAGGTGAGCAGTTACCACTGCCAGACACTTGGTGAACACCCTGGGGGCTGTGGTGAGACCAAAGGGCAGTGCTCGGAATTGGAAATGACTGACTCCGAGGCGGAAGCGTAAGTGTCTCCTGGACTCTTGAGCTATCGGAATGTGATAGTAAGCGTCCTGGAGATCTATGGAGCACATCCATGCATCTTTTCCAGCAAAGGAAGAATAGATTGAAGAGTGACCATTGAATTTGGACTTTTTACAAAACGATTCAATGAACTGAGGTCCAAAATGGGCCTGAAGTCCCCTGTCTTTTTTGGTACCAAAAATAATCTTGAGTAAGTTCCTAATCCGATCTGGTCGATGGGGACAGGCTGGACGGCTCCTTTTTCTAGCAGCTTTGAAACCTCTAATGCTGCCTGATCCCGCTGACTGGGTGGTACGGCCGGGATTTCCCTTAAAGAAGGGGGGGGTTTGTTGAAGGGGATGATGTATCCTCCGGTAATAATGCGAAGCACCCACTGATCGCTTGTTATGGATTCCCAAGCTTGTGGGTGCGCCGCAAATCGACCCCCGACTGGCTCCGGAGATGCACAGTCGGGCAACCACTCAGGGACGCTGGTTGTATGAAGAACCACGAAAGGAATCGCGGTCTCCAGAGTTACGGGGGCCTCTGCCACCTCTGGGGCGGCGTCTTCCAGAATTCCCCCCCCCTGCCTCTGGAGGGGGAATCACTGGGTGGAGTAGGGAAAGACTTCTGAGATTTTCTAAACCACATTTTCCCTCCTCTCTGAGCCTTGGGGTAAGGCCTAGAAGGAGCGGAAAATCGGGCCCCAACGGCAGTCAAAGTCTTGCCCTCCTGCTCGCACCGAGTTAGTGTGTCCTTCACCTTGGGTCCAAACAAAGATGACCCATCAAAGGGGGCGTCGGCGAAGGAAGACTTGAAGGCCTCCGCAAACAAACACAAGCGTAACCAGGCGTGTCTACTGAGGGCAACGCCTGTTCCTGCTGCTCTACTCGCCCCTTCGGCCGCATAGGAAATGAGCCTCATGGACGAGTTAACAATAGAAAACAGGGTAGTCATCTGGGCGCCAACAGTCGGGGCCAGCGCCTCAGGTAGATTACCAACAAGGGAGTCATTTAGCTCTTTGAGGAGATCCCTTTGGAGCCTAGTAAAATGACATAAGTAGTTCAGCGACCGTAAGGTAAAGGCCGCTGAAGACAGGGTACGCTTCCCGTACCTATCCATGCTCCTGGAATCCTTATTAGGAGGATGAACAGACGTCGAAGCCTCTGCCACGTCCTGCTGTGTGGCACAAGCCACCACCAAAGCATCTACAGCACACCCTTTGTGAGAAATTCCTTCTGGGGGGGGCTGACAAAAACTTATTGGGCCTCGCAGGCACCGGTTCCACAGAATCAGGGTGTTCCCACGCCCTTCGAGAAACCAAATCAAGGAGTTCATCGAAGGGCGGAGACACCCAGGAGGTGGAAGGCTGGGCCCCAAAGGCCTTGAGGAAGACTGACTCCTCAGCTGAAGGGGTTTTGGCTTGCCAGTCACCTCTCTGTCTCAGAATCTCCAAGATATCTGAGAAGGAGATATCATCCGAAGATGATTTGGGGGACCCTTCTGCGTCATCGAGGTCAGTATCCGATGTAACAGACTCATCTTGGGAGTCTACGTGCTTCCTCTTACACAATTTCTTCTGTGGGAGTTCGTCCGAAGCAGTTTCGAACGGACCACCCGGAAGAAGGGAACCCCCGATGGGGGTATCCTCAGGCCCTGGGCCCCGCTGCCTTGGAGCTGCAACACAACAGAGGCACCAGTCTCCAAATCTAGGGACGGTGAGGTAGAATCTTGCTGAACCGGCAAAGGCATGGCCAGCGCGCTCCTCATGGCCTCAAAGGCCGGACCTCCAGAATCCAAGGAGGTCACTGGTCTAGAGGCCACGATGGCACTGGGAATTCCAGCAGCCGATGCTCCGAGAGGAAGACTAGGCACCGAAGCACCCAATCCCAACGTGTTCCCCTCGGGACCGGCTGAAGAGGTCGCAGTACCAAACCCTGAACTGGAGGACAGGGTAGGAAGCACAGTCGGTGCCGAGAGACCTCGAAGGGGTCTCTGCTCCGACCGTATGGCTCCGCTTTGCTCCACCACCACCGACTCCAACAGCTCCGAGGAGGTTAGAGGAGGAATCGAATGTGTTGGAGGGGGCATCGGCTCCGAAGCTAACTGTGCTGGAGCCGAGACCAATTTAGTAAAAACTGGAGATTGGAATAGCCTCTGTATCACCCTATCCAGGTCCGAATCAGAGAGTCTCGATGATTTAGAGGAGGTAGACAATCGAGAAGACTTTCCTCTTGGCTCCGAGAGAGAAGGGGACCGGCTCCGGAACGGCTCCAACGCTATCGGCGCCGGTTCCACCACAGCATGGACCACCACCGGCTCCGAACCCATCTGTTGTGAATGTAGGCGAGATAGGATCCCATTACATATTATGTTTTCAGTTACTTTACACCACTTTTGAACTAACAGGAAAAAAACATTCCATTTAAAAGTGCATTAGTATCTCAAAACAGCCCATTAAAATAGAACACTCCAATCTTTAAAATAACTGTCTTGAAGAGGAAAGTAGTAAAACAACTACAAAATTAAGAAAAAATAGAGGGTTTTCCTCAAAGGGAACTTATCTGCCCAGTAAAGGAAAGCACAAGCTGACAGTTGATTCTTGAAAGCCTAAGAGGAGCACTTTCTTCTGTGTCAGTAAAGCTCTGGAGGGCTTTGCATCCAAAGTTGTCTTTCAGTCAGCTCTGCTTAAGTTGCCTGACAGCCTGGGCTAGTGGAATTTGCCCTACAGCTTTGGAAGCTGGTCAGCTGTTATACACCGTGCAAGATATAACCCAAATCTCCAAACTCCAGACACCATGCAATTTAGCTTTGTGAAAGGGAGATCATGCCTGCTAAACCTGGTTGACTTCTTTGAGTCAGTCCCCAGGGCAGTGGATGAAGGTAAGGCAGTGCATACAGCCTACCTCGATCTGGCCAAGGCCTTTGATACTATTCCTCACTCTGGAATTATTGATATACTCACCAAACTAGGCATCAATCCCTACATCACTAGGTGGGTTGCAAACTGGCTCACAGTGTGAAAGTAGCGGACTCCAAGTCAGAAAATGACCAGTCACGAGTGGAGTCCCACAGGGATCAGTCCTGGGTCCTCTCCTGTTCAGCATCTATTTCTCAGAAGTCCAGGCCAACAGAAAGGGACTCTGGCTGACCAAGTTCACAGACGACTGCAAGCTGGGAACCATTATTAACTCCCCAAGTGATGCAGACATCCTACAGAAAGGCCTCACTGAGACCAATGACTGGTGTCAAAACCATGGCCTTAAGCTTAACGCCAAAAAATGCGTGATCATCCCCTTTGGTAAAAACTCAGTTCCCACTAATTACTACATCGATGGGAGCCCACTGAACACTGAAAGTGTTATAAGAGATCTGGGGATGCAGGTCGACAGTAACCTCTCCTTCGACCACTACACTGCCACTGTGGTCAGAAAGTCCTTCTTTGTGGCACATCTCATTACCAAGGGTTTTGCATCCAGGAAGAAAGAGGTCATCATCTCTCTCTACTCTTCACTCATTAGACCAATCATCGACTATAATGAGAAGTTATGTACTTACCATAACGTTCCATGCTAGTTGTCTTCTTCTCGCCTTCTTTCTTGCTGGATGGGTTTGGAGCCGAACCTTGGCTCCAACTCGGCCTATTACTAAAGCTCGAGAGCTATTTTTACCGGCTCGAGGCTATCCTATGTCCCATAATGCTAAGCGTGATATACCCAGATCTCGTTTGATAGCTAACACTATGGACATACATGTCCCCACCATGACAGAGAGTATATATATATATATATATATATATATATATATATATATCTACCTCTATATATCTAAGCTCTTGTATATATATACATATATAAAACTCTTATAAGAGTTACCAAGAAAAGGAAGAGAGGTAGCTAAGGAGATAACTCTCATGATAACACATCTCAGAAGATACTCTCAGTCTTGCCAGGCTAGGGGGATGGAGGGTGGGACACAAGAAAGAAGGCGAGAAGTAGACAACTAACATGGAACGTTATGGTAAGTACATAACTTCTCAATGTTAAGCTGTCAATCTCGCCTTCATTCTTACTGGATGGGACAGCGTCCCTAGCACCTTAGTCCTGGGTGGCTCAATGGAACAAACTCTTGAGTACAGTGGAACCAAAATCAGCCCGACTTCTAGAGGTCATGTCCAGCTTGTAATGAGAAATGAAGGTATGAGGAGAGGCCCATGTGGCCGCTGCACAAATGGAATCCATTGGCAATCTTGCCTGAAAGGCTACTGAAGAAGCTAATGCTCTGGTTGAATGAGCTCTGGGCTTAATAGGGAGCTCTTTATGCCTCAGTTGGTAAATCAACTTGATAACAGAGGTCAACCACCTGGACAAGGTTACTTTGGAAACTGGCAGGCCTTGCTTCCCTTCCACGTAAGGCAGGAAGAGCTGTTCTGATTTACTTGTCTGCTTGGTTCTATCCAGGTAGAAGCGTACTTGACAGAGAACGTCCAGACAATGTAACTTCCGTTCAGACCTATTGGTATAAAGTGGGAAGAAGACAGGAAGATCGATGGTCTGATTAAGATTTTTTTCAGAGAGTACTTTGGGTAAAAAGGACGGATTTGTTATAAGTGACACTCTATCTTTGTGAAAAACAAGGTAAGGAGGGCGAACACAAAGGGCTTGAAGTTCCGATACCCTTCTCGCTGAAGTGATGGCTACTAAGAACAGAGTTTTCCAAGAGAGCAACTTTAACGAACAGGAAGCCGCAGGCTCAAAGGGAGGGAGAATTAAAGACGACAGCACCAAATTTAGGTCCCATGGTGGGGAGGATCTTTTACCGGGGGCCTAAGTAAGAGGGTTCCTTTTAGAAAGGCTTTACAAAGTTTGTGTGACATAATGCTGGTCTCTGACAATCCAACATGAACATATGCAATAGCTGCCAGCTGAACTCTGATGGTGGCTGAAGAAGAACCCATTTGAAAAAGTTCTGCCAAAAACTCTAAAACTGTATGGACAAGAGCTGTAAAAGGGTCAACTTGTTTCTCCCCTGCCCAAACTGAGAAACGCTTCCATTTGCTAGCATAAGTCTTTCTGGTAGTAGACTTGTGCGAAGCGAGGATGATGTCACGAACTGAATGAGAGATTGAGGGAAGCCTGGCTAGGGTTGGAAGTGGAGCAACCAAGCTGTGAGGTTGAGAGATTGAAGAGATTGATGCAGCCCGCCCGACTGATGTGTCAGAAGATCTGGCGCTGGGTCCAGATGCCAGGGCTGATCTAGTAGATGACGTTGCAGGAACGGAAACCAAATTTGTCGAGGCAAGTAAGGGGCAACAAGGATCATTCTGGATCTCAAAACAGTTGCTTTCTGGATTAACCAAGTAATTAAGGGAAAGGAGGGAAAAGCATACAGAAGACCTCGGGGCCAATCGTGGACTAGAGCGTCTCTGGGGGGAAGACCTGGGAGAGGGAAGAGGATGAAGAAGTCTTGGCACTTGCTGTTTTGAGGGGTTGCAAAAAGATCGCAGCAAGGCTGACCCCACCTTCTGAAAATTTTTTCCGCTACCAGCTGGTTGAAAGACCACTCGTGGGACATGAGAATGGCTCTGCTCAGCCTGTCCGCTATGACATTGGACTTCCCGGGGATATGCGTTGCTACCAGAAACCGTTGAGAAAAGATCACCCACTGCCAAAGTCTGAGTGCTTCTCGACATAGGGGGTAGGACCTGGTTCCGCCTTGCTTGTTGATGTACCACACTACAGACATATTGTCTGTCTGAATTGCAATAGTCCCGGTGGGTAGAGAGTCTTGAAGGGCCTGCAACGCTAAAAGTACCGCTCTCATTTCCAAGACATTTATGTGCAGGTTGGCCTTCGAAAGGTTGCCATGTGCCCTGGACAGTCCTGCACTGAAAATGCCCCCCCACCCGATCAGGGAGGCATCCGTTGTCACAGTAGCCACAGGAGGAGGAAGGACAAAAGGTCTGCCCTGAAGAACCTGAGGGGAGACCATCCACCACGAAAGGTGCCTTTTGCATGACTGAGTGATTAGAATGCTGTGTGACATTGGAAGCTGTTGAAAGGACCACTGGGAAAACAGCATCCATTGCAGGATCCGCATGTGAAAGCGGGCTAGGGGGAGTAATGTGATGGCTGCTGCCATGAGACCTAGGGTTTTTAGTACGAATCTGGCCTAGACTCTGCTCTCTTGTAATAGGATTTGAATATGATCGCGAATGTCTGAAATCCTTTGTACAGGCAGTTTTGCTGACAGTTCCACAGTGTTTAAAATGGCGCCTATGAAGGTAATAGATTGACAAGGCGACAAGGCAGACTTTTCAGAGTTGATAGAGATACCTAGCTTGTTGCAAATTTGGAGGGTATAATCTCTGGAATGGAGTAGCTGACGCTTGGTGGTGGCAGTAAGGAGCCAGTCGTCTAAGTATGGAAACACCTGGAATCCTTGTCGTCTCAGGTGAGCCGCAACCACTGCCATGCATTTGGTAAACACCCTGGGGGCTGTGGTGAGGCCAAAGGGCAGGGCTCTGAATTGGTAGTGACTGGCTCCCAGCAGGAAGCGGAGAAACCTCCTGGAGTGCCTGTTCATTTTGATATGATAGTACGCATCCTGAAGGTCTAAAGAGCACATCCAATTGTCCTGACCCAGAAAGGGTAGAATGGACTGAAGCGTGACCATCCGGAATTTCGTTCTTTGAACAGACTTGTTCAGCCTGCTGAGATCCAAAATAGGTCTCCAGTCCCCTGTCTTTTTTGGTACCAAAAAGAACTTGGAGTAGACTCCGGATCCTTGCTGGTCTGCTGGGACTGGCTGGATGGCTCTTTTTTCTAGCAGCTTTGAAATTTCTAGTGCTGCTTGATCCCTCAGACCGGGTGGAATGTCTGGAAGGGGCCCTTTTGGCTGTTGTGGGGTATGAATAAAGGGAATTTTGTAACCCTCGGATATGATCGACCGTACCCATTTGTCTTGCGTGAGGGAATGCCAGGCTTCTGGGTACAGTGATAGTCTTCCCCCGACTGCCTCCAAAGGTGGACAGTCGGGCAGCTCCTCAGGGGTACTGGAAGGGTTTGTCAGAGAAAGATTCTCTGCTACCCTGATTCTGCGGACCCCCCCCCCACCCCTCGGGCAGCGTCTATTATTGTTCCCTCCTCTGCCTCTGGAGGGAAGCTCACCACGTGCGTCAGGCAGTACTCCTTGAGGTTTGCAGAACCACATTTTCCCACTCTTCTGACCCTTAGGGTATGGTCTAAAAGGGGTAGAAAAACGGACTCCTACGGCAGAGAGAGTCTTGCCTTCCTGCTCGCACCTGGTCAATGTATCCTTCACTTGAGGTCCAAACAAGGCAGAATCATCAAAGGGGGTGTTAGTGAAGGACGCCTTGAAGGGGTCAGCAAAACTGCAAAGCTGCATCCAGGCGTGTCTCCTTAGAGCAACGCCCGTGCCTGCAGCCCTACTCGCTCCATCGGCTGCATAGGAAATGAGCCACATGGAGGAGTTGACAACAGAGTTCAGGGTCCCCAGCTGGGAGTTGATCTTTTCCTGAGACCCCGCAGCTGATGGGTCCTGTAAGGTATCACCCAGTTCTTTGAGAAGGTCTCTCTGGAGACGGGTGAAATGGCACAAATAATTCAGTGACCACATAGCAAAGGTCGCTGAAGAAAACATCCGCTTGCCATACCTGTCCATAGTCCTAGATTCCTTATTAGGAGGATGGACAGGTACTGAAGGGTCAGCCAACTCCTTTTTAGTGAGGCCTCGGAAGAGGAGGGTACACCCAATGGGGCTACCTGTAGCATCGGTTCTCCACGCTCGGGATCGGAAGGGCGGATAGAGACTGAAGCAGGCACCATAGAGGGAGGAGCCGAAGGAGCCGACCATGGAGCAGGCACAGGGGCCAGCACACTCCTCATGACCTCAAAGGCGCCCCTATCAGGCAGGGAAGGGGGTCCCCGCTCCGAAGAGACAAGGACTCCCCCCGGCACCGAGAGGGATGTCTCCAAGGCCGATGTCAGGGCCAAACTCACCTACACCGAGGCTCCAAGAGGGAGAATGGGGTCGGACAAGGGTCCGATGCCACTCGCCCCCTCGGAACCGATGAGGGAGTCCCGGCGCCCGGATCCCTCCAAGGATGGAAAGTACAGTTTTGTACCTACCATAAATGTAGATGTTCGAGTGCTAATACAGCTGCAGTAATCACAGATCGGTTTTCTGCCGTCAGGCGGTCCCTCGGTCGGCCGAATTCCAAAGTCTTGGTCCGGCGTCGGTTGTCGTCGCTTACTCTTCTGACGTCAGTGAGGCCAGAGTATATAAGACACAGCCGACGCCATGTTCTTCAGTCTTTCTTGCCCCAGATGTCAGGTGCCCCCAGAAGGAAGGCAATACATAAATAATGCTTATATACATATATCTAAGCAATGCAATATAATCCAAAATCAGTGGATGCAAGCAAATAAAACATAGCAGGATAACCCAGTCAGGTAGTATGAAGAGGTTGTTAGGCCCCATGCCTTTACCAAGTGGGGAAGGAGGGCGGGAAACCTGTACTGCAGCTGTATTAGCACTCGAACATCTACATTTATGGTAGGTACAAAACTGTACTATGTTCATCGTGCATACAGCTGCAGTAATCACAGATGGGTAGAATCCCAAAGCTATGCATAGGGTGGTAGGTACTAGGAGGAACTGGGTTGAGCCAGAATGCCCTGCAAAATAGCAGTGGCAAAACCTGCTCTTGTTCTGGAATATAAAGGTAGGTGGTAGTGTTTTGTGAAGGTATGTACAGAACTCCAAGTGGCTGCCTCCAAAATATCTTTGGTAGGAACTCCGCTGAGGAAGGCTGTAGAGGTAGCTGTAGCCCTGGTGGAGTGTGATCTGATACCTGTAGGAACAGATTTTCCATGATGGGAATAACAAAACCGTATGCAGTGGCCAATCCACTTGGAAATAGTCTGTTTTGTAACTGGTTTCCCTTGAGCCCCTACAGCATAGGACACAAAAAGTTGTTCTGATTTCCTGAAGGACTTTGTTCTGTCCAAGTAATAACGAAGCTGCCTATGAATGTCTAAAGAGTGTAGCAGCCTTTCCCCTTTGTTTTGAGGATTGGGATAAAAGGTAGGCAGGTGTATGGCTTGATTTAGGGCTACCCTGGATACCACTTTTGGCATAAATGATGGGTTGGTACGAAGGGAAACCCTATCCTGATGGAAAATGAGGAAGGGCTGCACTGCCATGAGGGCCTGTAGTTCAGAAACCCTACGAGCTGAAGTGATGGCCAGAAGGAAGGCTGTTTTCCAAGACAAATATTGCAAATCTGTTTAGGCAGCTGGTTCAAAAGGAGGCAATGTTAATTTTTCTAGTACGTAATTAAGATCCCATGCTGGTATTGGTTGCTTCCTTGGAGGTCTTATATTCTTAGCCCCTCTGAGGAACTGTCGTAAGAGTGTGTGAGAAAATAAAGGAGGATCTGTGTTGAATTCTGCAGAAATGGCTGAGGCATGGATTTTTATGGAGGAAAATGAAAGTCCACTGTTCAGCAGTTCAGCTAGATACTGTAATACCTGAGGCAAGTTCAGTTTTCTAGGGTCCTGGCCTCTTTTCTCATTCCAAGAGCAAAACCGCTTCCATTTTGCAGAGTAAGCTTTTCTAGTAGATGGCCTTCTGGCGTCCAAAATGACATCCTGCACCTCCTTGGAGAGTAGGGTCTGTTGTGGTGTTAAGGAATTTTCCATGCAGCGAGATTGAGTGTTTTCAGCTGACTGTGAAGAGTTTTGTAGCTGTGCTGAGTCAGCAGAAGAGGCATTAGAGGCAGGGACCAGGGAGGAGTATGTGTTAGGCTCCTCAGGAGTGGATACCAGTGTTGCCTTGGCCAATCTGGAGCAATCAGTATCATCCTCGGTTTGTCTGTTCTTGCTTTCAAAAGCACCTTGGGCAGAAGAGGCAGAGGTGGGAATGCGTAAACTGTCCATGCTGTCCAACTGAATGAAAGGGCGTCCATTCTCCAGGCCTTTGGATGAAAGGTCCTTGAACAAAACTTTTCCAATTGATGATTCCTGTGGGAGGCAAAAAGATCTATGTCTGGCCTCCCCCACTCTTGGATTATTTCTGTAAACACCTGAGGATGTAACTTCCATTCGTGTGGATCTGTCATATTTCTGCTTAGATTGTCTGCCAGTGTGTTTTCCAATCCTGGCAAGTACTGTGCTTGAAGTTCGATTTGTCTTTCCAGAGCCAAGTTCCAAAGAGTCATGGCTAGTCTGCACAAGGGGTATGAATGTGTTCCTCCTTGTTTGTTTATATACCACATTACTGTGGTGTTGTCTGTTTTTATCAGTAATTGTCCTGGATGCAGGAAGTCCTTGAAAGCTGTAATTGCATTTATTACTGCCAGCATTTCTTTTTGATTGATGTGAAGGTGCTTTTCCTTTTGGGACCATCTGCCCTGAATGCACCTGTCCTTCATGTGCACCCCCCAGGCGTAATCTGAGGCGTCTGTGGTTATGACTTGTTTTGCTTGAGGCTTGCAGAATGGAAGGCCTGTGTTTACTTGACATGTTTGGGCCCACCATAGAAATTCCTTTTGCAAACATGGAATTATTGGTATAATTGTTTCCAAACTGTGACTGTGTTGAGACCATAGATTTTTTAGGTACCATTGAAGTTTCCTCATATGCAGCTTTGCACATGGGATTAGAAGGATGCAAGATGCCATGAATCCCAGCGCCTGCAGGATTTTCCTTGCAGTAAGCCTGGTACTTTTTGCTAGTATTTTGAAGTACTGAGATAGTTGCCCCTGTTTTTCTGGCGTAAGATATGCCATCTGGGTGTTTGTGTCCAAGTTGGCACCCAGGAAGGTTATTTTCTGAGATGGTGTTAGCCTTGATTTCTCTTTGTTGATTGTATATCCCAGAGAAAGCAGTAACCGTGTCACATATGCCAGATGTTCCAGAAGTATGTGTTTGCTGTCCGCTTGGATCAGGCAGTCGTCCAGATAAGGGTAAATTTGTATCCCTTGAAGTCTGCAGTAGGCAATCACTGATGCCAGGCACTTTGTGAATACTCTGGGCGCAGTAGATAAGCCAAAGGGCAATGCAGAGAATTGATAGTGGATTGAACCTGCAAGAAATCTGAGGTATCTTCTGCAGCTTTGTCTGATTGGGACATGCAGGTATGCCTCCTTGAGGTCCAATGTTACCAGCCAAAACTCCTTGCCCAGCATGGGAAGAAGTTGCTGTAATGTGAGCATCTTGAATTTTGGCAGTAGAAATGTGTTTAGGATGGATAAGTCCAAAATGGGTCTCCAGTCGGTTCCTTTCCTTGGTACCAGAAAAAGTCTTGAATAAAAACCTTGACCTTGCTGGTGCGTAGGTACCTTTTGAATAGCTCTCATGTTTATGAGCTTTAAAATTTGCAGTTGTGCCTCTGCCCTTTGATTTTGTGGCAGGTTTGGCATGCCTCTCATTTTGGAAGAGTGTGAAATTGAAATTTGTAGCCTCTGTTTATAATGTCCAGTATCCATTTGTCTGTTGTGACAATATGCCAATTGCTTGCAAATAATGCTAGTTTCCCTCCCAAAGGTGCTGCCAGCTGAGACCTGCTTGGCATGGAAATGAGGGAGTCATTGGGTTTGCTTCCTGTATTGTTGTGCACTGTCTTCACCACCTCTTGGTGCTGGAGTTTGCCATTGTCTTCCTCTATATGATCCTTGTGATTGCCCTCTGCCCCTTGCGTCTGTATCTACCTCTTTGGGGCTTGTCAGTGGCTGGAAAGGACCAGTTTTTTGAAGGCCAATTTCTGCTAAAACGTGGTGGTTGGACCTGTAAGAAAGCTTTGACAGTTTGCATAGATTTGGCTTTTTCTTCCATTTTCCGTAGTATCTCCTCAGCATTAGTACCAAATAGTACATCCTTTTGTAAGGGAGCATCTAGAAGTTTGGCTTTCACATGATCAGGCAAATTTTGTTCCCTAAGCCAGGCATGTCTGCGAATGACTGATCCTGTAGCAGCCACTCTACTGGAGGCCTCTAGGGCATCATAACCACATTGTAAGGTGTGTTTACCCACTTGCTCTGCACTATGCATCATATCCTGTAACTCTTTTAAATCTGGTTGTTCAGGTTGAGACATTTTGTTCCTTAATTGTGATAACAGGTACTGTTGATATTTAATCATATGAAACTGACAGTTTAAGGCCCTCATGGCTAGGGTGGCTGAGGTATATACCTTTTTACCCCACCTTTCTAAAGATCTGGATTCCCTTTCTGCAGGAAGTGGATTCTTGGCAGTGGAGGCCTTCACTCCCTTGGGGCCTTGTGAAATGGTTTCAGGGTCAGCATTATGGCTTTTGAAGAGAAATTGGTGAGAGCTGGGTACTCTGTAATACCTATCAGGCTTGACTGGTGCAGGAGGCAGAGAATCAGGGTTAAGACAAGCCTCCGAATAGACATCATCCAGTATGTCCAAAACAGGGGGAATAGCCAGAGGTCTGTGTTGAGGTAACCAAAGAAATTCCCTAAGTCTTTTCTTGGAATCTGAAAAGTCTTGGCCTTCCCAATGGAAGTGTTCCCTCAAGGTGTGCAAGGTTTCCCCAAAGGAAAAATCCTCAGGAGGGGATATCGAAGGAATGGACTGTTCCGCATCCGAATCCTCAAAAGGAGAATAAGAGTGTTCCTCTGCATCAGAATGTTCTGATAAAATGGATCCCTGATCAGAAGAGAGAGAATCTTCCTCCACTCTGGGTCTCTTGTCAGGAGGGGGATGAGAACCTCTGATAAGTGTAATTAAATCCTCAGCCATTTTTAGCATCTGTTTTTTAGGCATGGGTCCTGACGATGGGCCCTGTGCAACAGCCCTCGTGGGATGCCTGGCTGCTTTGGATTTAGTAAAGGCCTTAATAGAAAAAGAAGATGAGGGCCTAAATACACCATGGGTGGAGGTGGACCTGTCCACATTAGTTGCCTCTACATTAGCAGGGGCTTCGGTAGTAGTCTGGGAAAGGGCCGAGGACCCAGCGGTCTCGGGTACAGAAGACACCGCCAAAGGAGTGTCGTCGGTAGTCAGGGACTGCAAAGGCGTCTCGCTGAGAACCGGACCACGTGTAGCCTGTTTTGGCATGGTGTCGGCGGGGACCGCGGGCCTCACGTGTCGGTCCTTTTCCTTGCGTTTTTTGGACAAAACGGTAGTCGGAGTGTCCGACAACATTTTATAATCAAAAGCTTTACCAAAGTAGTGTTGGGCGAACTCTGCCCGACACTTAATAGTGCGTTTATTGAAGGTAGCGCAAAAGCGACAGCCCGAGATGTCGTGGTCTGGGCCCAAACAAGGTATGCAGAGGGAATGGAAATCCTTATGCGGTATTTGCTTCCCACAAGAAATACAATTATTAACTTTTTCTGACATCGGTCTGAGGCAAGAAAAGTTTCCCCAACGGGGTACTTAGCTTTAATGAAGACTTCGGTTTCCAATTTTTTCGTAATTCAGGAGCTGGCCGACCGGCACTTGCGAACTGCTTCTGCTTCGGGCACCGCGCGGCAAAAAAGACTGAAGAACATGGCGTCGGCTGTGTCTTATATACTCTGGCCTCACTGACGTCAGAAGAGTAAGCGACGACAACCGACGCCGGACCAAGACTTTGGAATTCGGCCGACCGAGGGACCGCCTGACGGCAGAAAACCCATCTGTGATTACTGCAGCTGTATGCACGATGAACATCCAAGGAAGAGATCAGAGCCGATGAGGGAGCCGAAAGGAGTGGTATCGGCTCTGACATTCCGACGGTCCCGACCCCTACGTTCTCCGGCTCCGAACTCAAAGGAAGAGTCGGAGGAGGAATCGAAGAGGGAGTAGTGATAGCCACTGCCTGATGAGGAGGGCTATGCAACATTTGGGCCAGTGCCTGCGACTTAAGTAGTCTGCTAATCACCCTCTTTAGGTCATGGTCCGACAGCCTGGAAGACTGAGAGGAATGGGACCTGTGACTCCGCTCCGATAACAAGGGAGACTTCGGAGCCGAATGGACAGATTCCAGGGAAGGAGACCTGGAACGCTTTCTGCTCGAAGACGGCTCCGACAGCAGAGTCGGAGCCGACTGAGACCTCGAATCATTGGTTCTGGCCGGAACCGATGGAGAGGTAGTAGTAGTAGCACTGCTCGGCGACGGCTCCGAACATGGAGCCGACGGTTTGGCGGGCTTGGAAGGTTTACCTGACGAAGGCTTAGCCGGGGAACCTTCAGGCTTCAACAAGCCTCTCAAAATAAGTTTGTTTCTGCGTTCCTGCAGGACTCTTGGACTGAACACATGGCAGACAGAACAAGAGTCCTGCAGGTGCAGAGGCCAACAATATACACAAGAAGTGTGACCGTCTGTCAGAGACATCTTCTGACAGCACGAGTCACACTTCTTGAAGCCCGAGACCTTGGTGTCTTTCGACATCCTGAAACAAGGATGACGGGCAGAAAAGGACAACTCTAAGTGGTCTAGTCACAATCAGCCAACACACACACACACAGAGCTTGTAACAGACCAAGAAAAACAAAACTCCCAACACTTTCTAACACAGTTTAACTCTAGGCACACACATACAAGAAAAAAAAATCTACAGAAAAAATCCAACGGGATTTACTACTACAGAACTGTAATAGAACATGTTTAGCCAAAGGCCTAACTATTAAGTGAAGGGAAAACTGAAAAAAAACTACCTAAGAGGGGATTCTAAACAGGGGTCTATAGGGTAGTAACTAGGAATAACTATCGCTAAGGTTAAAACCCAAAAAACTGACTAAATACAAGAAAAAGATTAATACAACCTGGAGCCGGCAAAAAGAAGCAACCTCGTAGCTGAAGCGGCAAACGAGATCTGGGTATATCACGCCTAGCATTATGGGACATAGGATAGCCTCGAGCCAGTAAAAATAGCTCTCGAGCTTTAGTAATAGGCCGAGTCAGAGCCGAGGTTCGGCTCCGAACCCATCCAGCAAGAATGAAGGCGAGATTGACAACTTAACATTGCCCCATTTGGCATGTACCTCACTAGACACCTGCAATAGCTGGAGAGGCCACAGAAGTACCTCACGAAGAGGACCATGGGCATTAAACACATGTCCTAAACGGGCAGACTCAAAAGACTCCAGCTATTCCCTGTCTCATATCACCTACTTAGAGGTGATCTCTGCTTGACTTACAAAGCCATGGCTGACCCAGCTCTGTTAGAAATGCTACATCTAAAGAAATCCCAATTCCTCAACACCACATGCTCCAGAGACCTCAACCTGATTACCACAATCAACAGAACATGCTGGATCGACAGGTTCCTCACCCAGAGACTACCCATGCTCTGGAATAGACTTCCCATACATGTCAAGCAGAGCACCTTGCTGACCGTCTTCAAGAGAAATCTTGATGAGTGGATGGGTAATAGAAAGTTCACCCCGGAGATCACTCCAGTGGCTCTACTTGATAGAGGCACTGGGAGCTAACGTCAGGCGGCACGATGCCAGGGCACTTCTATGGGCTAGGCTTGTAAAGGCTCCAGGGCCATTAGCCTAGTACACACCAATGAACCTGTAGCTAAGGCTACTACAGTAGTGATTAATATGGTGAACACAGCTTCATGATTTTATGCTTCTCTTTCACAATACCTTGAGAAGATTTATGCTTTATTAATTTTTTTTTTTTTTTTATATATACAGACTCCTTTTTGCTTCTGCTTTATCCAACTATTAAGTAAATGTACTGCAAATGTTTTTATCCTCCTTAATTGTTCTGCCTTTTTAAACTTGGCACAGTGGTCATACTTTCCAACACTCTGTACAGCTCTGTATGGAAATCTTTCATGGATATTTTGTTACCAGTCACGCCCAAACAAACTTGGCTAAGGGTGACATCAACTCAAAAGTTGTGCAGGAAGTTTTTTTTTTTTAATACCTAGAAAAGTTACTCACACTTACCAACTTTTAAAAAGCTTAGAACTAAAAAAACCTCCACAAGAGGAAACAGTACAACAGCAAACTCTCAATGAGACAAGAAATGAAGATCATTAAGGCATCATAATCTTCATATCCTAGTTCCTGAAAGGAAATGGCCAGGTATCAAAAGCATAAGATAGATACTACAGTGTACCAAGAGAGAAATTAACAACAACAGAGAACAATCTCAATGGTAACCGAAAGCAGTAAGCAAAAAGTTCAGTTGTGTACACTTACCATAAATGTAGATGTTCCGAGTCTATTCACTGTTGCAGTCATCACTTTTGGGTTACCTGCTTGCAGTAGCCCTCATTCAGTCTGATTAACAAAGTCTTGGGTCCTGCATCGATTGCTGTCTCTTCTTCATGACGTCAGGTTGTCAGGGGTATAAAACATGCAGCCAATGCCATTACGTCAGTTTTTCTTGCCCCAGATGTCAGGTGCCCCCTTAATGGGAAGCAATTAAATCTATAAATATACAAGGCTATACCTCCAATAAAAAAGCAAATACACCAAAAAGCTTTTAAAGATAGCAAAGGAAAGTAGAGGTATATCCAAAAAAAGAAGGGGGCTGGAGGGAGGGTAACCAGGACTGCAAAAGTGAAAACACTCGAACATCTACATTTATGGTAAGTGTGCACAACTGTACTATGTTCTTCGTGTTTCACTGTTGCAGTCATCACTTTTGGGTAGATTCCCAAAGCTAAGGATGTGAGGAGGAATCTAAATAGGATTAGCAGCAGCTAAAAGCCCCTGCAAGACTGCAGTGGCAAAGCTAGCTCTGGATTTAGAGAAAACTGGCAGATGGTAATGCTTGGTGAAAGTATGTACAGAACTCCAGGTAGCAGCTTCTAGGATGTCCCTGGTAGAGACGCCTCTGAGAAAGGCTGTAGAGGTAGATGCAGCCCTGGTAGAGTGGGGTCTGATCCCATGTGGGATAGGTTTTCCATGGTGTTTTTAGCAAAAATTAATGCAATGGCCTATCCATTTGGAAATAGTTTGCTTTGAAATAGCCTTTCCCTCTGCCCCTGCAGCAAATGCCACCAGCAGTTGATCAGATTTCCTTTGAGGTTTAGTTCTGTCCAAGTAGAATCTAAGTTGTATGTGCATGTCTAAGGAGTGCAGAATCCATTCCCCTTTGTACTGAGGATTAGGAAAGAAGGTTGGCAAATGTATGGACTGATTTAGGGCCACAATGGATACCACCTTGGGCATGAAGGAGGGACTGGTCCTGAGGGACACCCTGTCCACATGAAAGATGATGAAAGGCTCCACTGCCATGAGGACCTGTAGTTCAGATACCCTTCTTGCTGAAGTGATTGCTAAAAGGAAAGCTGTTTTCCAAGAAAGGAATTTTAAGTCCGCAGTGGCAGCTGGCTCGAAAGGAGGAAGGGTGAGCTTTTCCAATAAAAAGTTGAGGTCCCCAGCTGGAGTTGGAGCTCTCCTGGTTGGTCATAGATTTTTGGCCACTCTGAGGAACTGCTTAAGCAGTGGATGAGAGAAGAGGGGTGGTTCTGTGTTATAATGAGCTGAGATGGCTGAGGTGTGAATTTTAATGGAGAAGAAAGACAGCCCCTTATGAAGCATCTCAGTTAAGTATTGTAAAATCTGAGGTAAATTGGGCACTGTTTTGCTCATCTCTTGAGACTGGTTCCAGGCACAGAATCTTTTCCATTTTTCAGCGTAAGACTTTCTGGTACTAGGCCTCCTTGCCTCTAAAATGATATCCATCACTGGTTTACTGAGGGATGGTAAAGGAGAAATTATGTAATTAGCCAGGCTGCTAGATTCAGTGTTTGAAGTTGAGGGTGCAGAATTTGGTTTTCCTACTGAGACAATAGAGTAGGAGTTGGAGGCAGGTGCCATGGGGCCCACAGTGACATACTGTGCAAGAGGGGGTACCAGTGTTGGCGTGGCCAGTCTGGTGCAATCAAAATCGTCCTTGGTTTGTCTTGTTTGAGCTTTAGTATAACTTTGGAGAGCAGAGTCAGAGGAGGAAAGGCATAAACTGATAGGTTTTTGCAGCTGAAGGACAGAGCATCCACTTTTCAAGCTTGTTTGTGGGGAGTCCTTGTGAAGAATTTCTCCAACTGATAGGTTTGGGGGGAGGCAAACAGGTCTATATCTGGGCTCACCCATTTGCTTGTCAACATGTTGAAAATTCTTGGTTCCAGTTTCCACTCGTGTGGGTCCATGAGATTTCTGCTTAGTTTGTCTGCCAGTGTATTTAGTTTTCCTGGCAGGAAATGAGCTTGTAAATGTACCTCAGGGCTGTGTTCCACAATGTCATGGCTAGTCTGCAGAGGGGGTAAGAATGTGTACCCCCCTGCTTGTTTATGTACCACATAACAGTGGTGTTGTCCGTCTTTATCATTAATTGTCCTGGAAGAATGTGGTCCTTGAAGGCTAGCCTGCAGAGGGGGTAAGAATGTGTACCCCCCTGCTTGTTTATGTACCACATAACAGTGGTGTTGTCCGTCTTTATCATTAATTGTCCTGGAAGAATGTGGTCCTTGAAGGCTGTCAGAGCATTCTGTATGGCTAACATTTCTTTTTGACTGATATGCAGGTGCATTTGACTTGGGTTCCATTTGCCCTGAATTCACTTCCCTGCCAGGTGGGCCCCCCATCCATAGTCTGATACATCTGTTGTTAAGGTTTGGGCGACAGGGGGTAGTGTGAAAGGTAGTCCCCTGTTTTGGTGGCTGGCCTCTGCCCACCAAAGGAACTCTAGGCATAGGCAAGGTATGATGCAGTGGTGCAGCGGTTAACGTTGTCGCCTCACAGCAAGAGGTTCTCCGGTTTGATTCTCGGCTGGGGTGCCTTCTGTGTGGAGTTTGCATGTTCTCCCTGTGTTCGCGTGGGTTTCCTCCGGGTACTCCGGTTTCCTCCCACTTTCCAAAGACATGCATCTGGAGTGTTTCTCCCCGGGCCTCCGCTGAAAACAGGCTCTGTGGAACCTAGTCGGACATTCCCGGTCAACAAATGTTAAATAAATAAATAAAAAAAATAAATAAAATGATAGGAATCATTGCTTCTAGATCCTGTGAATGTTGACACCATAGGCTTTTGAGATACCATTGCAGTTTCCTCATATGCAGCCTTGCATATGGAATTAGAAGAATGCAGGAGGCCATGAACCCCAAGGCTTGCAGTATTTGCCTTGCAGATAACTGGGTTTTTGTGGCCACTTGTTTGAAGTAGGTTGTCAAATGAATCCGTTCCTCTGGCGTGAGTAAAGCCATCTGGGAAGTTGTATTCAAGCTTGCTCCCAAGAATATAATTTGTTGACAGGGTACCAGGTGTGATTTCTTTTCGTTTATGGTGTATCCCAGACAAGTCAGTACCCTTTGAACAAAGGCCAGATGATTCAAAAGTATGTCCTTATGTCCTGGCTTTCTGCCTGAATTAGACAATTGTCCAGATATGGGTATATTTGAATATTTCTTTGCCTGCAGAATGCAATGACTGGAGCCAGGCACTTTGTGAATATCCTGGGTGCAGTAGATAAGACAAAGGGCAGTGCAGAGAACTGATAGCGCATGTAGCTTGCTTTGAAGCTTAGGTATTTTCTGCAAGACTCCCTGATAAGGATGTGCAGGTATGCTTCTTTTAAGTCTAGTGTTGCCAACCATGCATCTTTACCTAGAATAGGAAGCAGCTGGTGAAGAGTCAGCATCTTGAATTTTGGAATCACCAGATAGGTATTTAGAGTAGAAAGGTCCAGGATAGGACGCCATGTATTGCCTTTTCTGGGTACCAGGAAAATTCTCGAATAGAACCCTTGTCCCTTTTCCTCTTCTTGTACCAACTGAATAGCCCCCATGCTTAAGAGAGAGAGTACTTGATTTTGGGCCTCTGCCCACTGATTTGGGGATAGATCTAGCCACCTGCTTGGTGTTGGTAAGGTGTGGAAGTAAAATCTGTATCCTTAGGACACTATATTTAAAACCCATTTGTCCTGCGTAATGAGTTCCCAGTTTTTGGCCTGCAGACCAATCTTTCCGCCTAAAGGGGCATTCAGTTGGGAAGTGCTTGGAAGTTTTAGAAGCAAGTCATTGAGACTATTTTCCATAGGGGGGAGTCTTACTACTCCCTGATTTGGGTGCGGAAACCCCCCACTGCTTAGTCTTGTGTGTCCCCTGGGACTGAAACCTGGGGTTTCTGTTATGTCTGGGTTTGGCTTGAGAAGACCTTGAAGAGGCTGGAAAGGACCAATTCTTAGAGGGCCAGTGCCTACTAAATCTAGGAGGCTGAACTTGTAAGAAATATTTAACAGTTTGCATAGATTTAGCTTTATCTTCCATCTTTTTAAGAACTTCCTCAGCCTTGTTGCCAAACAGGTGGTCCTGATTTAAGGGAGCATCCAACAATTTAGCCTTAACATGATCAGGTAAAGATTGCTCCTTAAGCCAAGCATGCCTTCTGAGCACAGAACCAGTAACAGCAGCCCTGCAAGAAGCCTCTAAAGAATCAAATCCACATTGCAAAGTATGTTTCCCAACCTGTTCAGCAGAAAGCATTAAATCCTGTAATTCTTTATTTTCCGCACATTCAGGAATCAACATCATTTTCTGTTTAAGCAATCCAATAACATGTTGTTGATACTTTAACATATAAAACTGGCAGTTTAATGCCCTAATGACCAAGGTTGCAGAAGTGTAAATCTTCTTACCCCATCTATCCAGCGCCCTGGAGTCTCTATCAGAAGGGGTAGGATTTTTAGCAGTAGAAGCCTTAATGCCCTTGGGTCTCTGTGAAATAGTCTCTGGATCCGCAGTAGGATTTTTAAAAAGGAACTTGTGTGAATCAGGAATCCTGTCATATCGGTCAGGTTTTCTGGGAGCAGGAGGCAGAGAATCAGGGGCCAAACTAGATTTCGAAAAGACATCAACAATGTCTAGTACAGGAGGAATAGCTAAAGGCCTATGCTGAGGCAGGAGTAAGAAATCCCTAAGCCTCTTTTTTTAATCAGAAAAATCCTGGCTTCCCCAGTGGAAATGCTCCCTTAGAGTATGTAAGGTTTCACCAAAAGAAAAATCCTCTGGAGGGGAAGCAGAGGGAGTAGAGTCCTCTGCATCAGAATCCTCATAAGTAGATAAGGGCAAATCCAGATCATCAGAAGAATCAGAAAAATCAGAATCTTGATCAGAAGATTCATAAACAACTTCAGTCCTAGGTCTCTTAGAAGGGGGAGGCTGGCTTCCCCTGATTAGAGTTATAAGATCTTCAGCTATTCTTATCATTTGTTTTTAGGCATAGAGGCCTGAGCATGCAGCCTGGGCGTCATTTTTTTAGGCATGGTTCAAGATTTAGGCCTAAAAGAAGAAGGAGGCATTGGTTTAATATGCAAGTCCGTAGGCCTGAATACACCCTCAGAAGCCGGTGCCTGCACAGTGGCTCTGGACCCATCCAAGGTAGAGACATCCGCAGAGGTTCCATAGTTGAAGCATCTCGCAGCATACCGAACTCCGAATGGGTCTCAGTAGAGGCCTGCGAATCAGACGTAGCGGGTATCAGGGGCTGCGAAAATGCCTCACTGAGTACCTGTGAACTGGCGACTGGCTTAGGAGAAGTGTCATCAGCAGTTTTGGACCTCGGCGGCCTGTCTCTGTCTTTATACTTGCGTTTTTTTTTTAATCCTGGTAGTCAGATAGCTAAACGACGACATTTCTGGATAATTAAACCGAGAACCAAAATATTTAGAGGCAAAAATATACCGAAGACGGATAGTGCGCTGATTAAATAAAGCACAAAACTGACAGCACAGTAAGTCGTGGTCAGGGCCTAGGCAAGGAATACAGTATGAATGAAAATCTTTATGAGGTATTTGCTTTCCACAAGTAATGCAATTATTAACTTTTACTGTCATCGGTAAGGAGCAAGAAAAAGTTTCCCCAACGGGGTACTTAACTTTAGTTGAAGACTTCGGTTCTGAAACTCGAAAACGAAAATTTCAGGAGTTGGCCAACCGGCACTTGTGAGCTGCTTCTGCTTCAAGCACCACACAGCAAGAAAGACTGATGTAATGGCGTCGGCTGAATGTTTTATACCCCTGACGACCTGATGTCATGGAAGAAGAGTCAGCAACCGATGCAGGACCCAAGACTTTGTTAATCGGGCCGAATGAGGGCTACTGCGAGCAGATAACCCAAAAGTGATGACTGCAACAGTGAAACACGAAGAACATCCTCAGCTATTACACTGGTGAAAAATTCTTTAAAGAAAAGTGCCTGGCTCTTCATTCAACAGAATCTCCTCTGTGATATTCATTAAGACCATATCTGTATCGGTTTACTTTTATACATCAGCACTTGCATTTTCTCATTCTACCACATGCTGAAAGTCAGAGCAGCTTTGAAAAATGTATGTACTTGCTCAAACAGCTGTAGAAGAATGGAATATACCGTTGATCTCAAAATCCATAGCAATGTCATGAACAGACAGTGTAAACAAGGTTAGAAAAAGCTTTAATTCTGAAACTATTTTATAAGGCATAACTCATTACATGTCAGATCTCAAACTAACTTCCATAGCATAGATTCTATATAAATCATTACTACTGCCCTTATTTTCTATTTATTTTATTTGACATTTGTTGATTGGGTTAGTCTGGCTCAGCAGAAAGCCCACTTTCAGCAGAGACCCAAGGAGAAAAGCTCCCGAGAGGTACATAAGATACAGTTACTTACAAAAATAGTCTAGATACAGCAACTTCTTAATCATATACATAAAAATAAGATAAAGAAGGCGTACATAAAAAAAACCTTACACGGTTAAAGTATATATTCTTACACATACAGCTGTTGAATCTACAGCTACAAGATATAATTACTTTACATTGTAAAGAAGATTTTGCAAAAACTGTTGTGAACTTCATGTCTGATTTTATGGAAACAGAAGGGGATGAGAGAAAGGGGGTAGGTAAAAAGTACAGGGAAGGGAACAAGAGGCAGAGGTTATGTTAGAAGAAGGGAGGATGGTTAAGTAGGGTCAACACAAGAACAAGTCCAAGATCTGAATAGATAGTCTTTCAGAGTTTTTTGAAGCAGTTTGTTGTGTTAGTAATTAATCGTACGTGCAGTGATAGTTTATTCCAGCATTAGCGACAGAGTGAATGATTATAGAGTAGAGAGCCCTTGGCTGATTTAGAAGCTAGAGTCTGCAGTAAAATCTAAATGATGAATATCCATTAGATGCATGCTATGTACTACATAAATAAAAATAAACAATACATGTATCTTGTGTACTGTCTAGTCTGTACTGCAGGGGCAGCCATTAACTTGGAACTTAAAGCATCAAGTTCCACTGTTCAAAAGCTAAATACTTAAACCTTTCATTCCCTTGGATTTCTTAGTTTGTTTATTTTTACCTAGCAAAATGAAAAGAAAAAAAAAACTGCTATTCCCTATTACAACCAGTGCTCATGGCTTAAGATCCCTAAGTGCTTTCTAATATACCAACATTCACAGACTCTTTGAACAGCAGACGGTGAGAACTATTTTCACCTTGTAAAGGGAATTGTTTCATGATTGCAACATTATTAAGGTTGTTTCTATTACCAGTACTCACTGTTTTCTTGAAAAGACAGAGACAGTGTAAAAAACACTATCAGAACAACGCTGCAGGACATCACTACAAACTCTGCAGGCATGGCAGAAAATCCTTTCACTCATATTTTGAAATGCAAAGAGCATTTGGTGTTAATCTCAAGTAAACTCAAAATGTCTCATCCAGTTATTTTATACATTATTGCTGCATAACTGCTAATCTCAATTGATTTTAACCTTTTTGTATACACAGGTATGTTATAACAAAGCTTTACAAATCACCAATTAATCTCCTTACATTAACAGATTATCCTTATGTAACCTCTGTATTAACTGCATGATGTTTTACACTGCAACAATAGCAAACCAGTATTCTGGTCTCTTATTACCCATTTTGTTCATGTGTCCATACTTGCTTAAATAATTAAATTGAACTAATTATCCAACACTAATAGACCAGATAAAATATTTAATTACTTTTTTATGATATGGAGTCTGCATGTCCTCTCTGTGTTAGTGTAGGGTTCCTCCTGGTACTCTGGTTTCCTCCCACATTCGGAAGAAATACAATAGGGGGACTGAACATTAAACTGGCCATAAGTGTGTGTGCGAGTGTGTGGTATGAAAGAACTACAACTACAGTGCTAACCACCTGGTGGTGTAAACCTTGTATCTAGATGACTGTCACTGTTGAAGTGACACCCCGACTCCATAAGCAAAAATGGGAAAAAGGAGTTGTGGACAGATGGATGGATGATTCAGCAGTACATTGCACTAGTGCATTACACATAATACACTTTACTATTAAGTGACAGAAGAGAATGTAATATTAGAAAATCTATAGTTTGCAACAAAAAAGCAGAGTAGTAGTACCGGGTTCTGTCTCAAATTCTCCTTCCCCTATTAACAAATCAGCAAGGTGTTCATGTGCAGCATTGCGAAGAGCCACCAAAAACTGGGAAAACCAATTTGGTTTCCGAACAACTCTTGTCAGCAGTACTCGTGAGCCTTCTATTTCACTTTTTCCTGTCCTTGCAGCATCAATCTATTTAAAAAAAGCACACAAGTTAAAGTCAGAAATAAAAACATATGAAGGCTGCATGCAAAAACAAACAGTTTAGATGGGAATAGGTTCAGCTCAGTAAAATACAAGTGCTATATACAGCAGTAATGAAATTCTGAAAAAAAGAACAGTTTTGTTCAAACGAACATCATTTTTTTAACACTCACAACCATTGATATGCCATACAAAAGCTTTGCTGCACTAAATGTTTTCTGAATTAGATTTCCTTGCATAAACACATACATATAAGTAAACAAATAATCAGCAAGCAGGAGATTATTTGTTTAGTTTGTCTAATGTGCACAAATGGTACCTTGCATGTGTATTTCTCTCACTGCTGCCTTTTCTCCTCAGCATGTCTTATTTCCTGTTTAAGGAATGCATTTTACTTCACCTTACCACTCAATCAGGCAACCAACCCATTCCATGTTATTCATCACTCAACATTAGGTTAAATCCAGTTCCATCTCTCTGTAGGTGATGGTCCCTTCCGCCAAATTCATTTTCAGGAACTCTATCACCTGCGGCTCCCAAGTATAATATTGTACACTCACAGGCTCTACCCTTTCTGTTCTCCTGAGAGAAAAGCCTTAGTTTCTTTTCTTTTCTTTTCTCTCTCTCTCTCCATCCATTACTTCATCAATTTATCCCCTTATCCTAATTATCTTCCTCTCAGTTTCCCCCCAACCACAAAAAAAGGCTGGTTAATCAACTACTCTAACCTGTCAATTATATACTGCATTTCCCCCTAACCTTTTTTGGCTTGGCCAGAGATAAAATGTGCCCAAAACTGACCAGGTCATTTTAACAATTACAAATAAATACAATTAGAAATTAAAAATTAAATATCCTTATCCTGGTATAGCTCAAGCTGTCATCTTACCTATCCTATTGGTCTTTTTTTACTTTCAGCTTGGGTGTTTACCTCAGCAGCTCTAACTAATTCAGGTATTTCTCCAGATTCCTTTTCTATCCCACTGTCTTAATCCATATCCTACCTTTCCAGATGCTATAACCCTCAGTGAACCTTAGCTACTTCCTGCCAGTCCACTTTCCCAATTTTCTCATTTCTCCCATAAGGATGAGCCCACTGTCTCCAACTATTTCATCACTGATCCATTCTTTATCATTTCCAGAAGTTCAACTTAATCTCGGTGCAATGTTGTACTGATGAGCACCATAATTAGAACTGACCCCTGGGACTCACCACTGATAGCCTCTATGTCCCCTTTACTATCACACTACACCCTTCCTTCCAACCACTGTTTTTTTTCCTTCATATCCCCTCCCCAGGCCCTTTAAGGCTTCTGCATGGCACTGAGTCAAAGCCTTTAATGACGTATACTACACCACATTGGTTCCTCCCGATATCCCTCAAAAACTCCACTAGTCATACCATCAGTAATTTCTTCATTAATTTCCCACATACTGAAAATCAAGACCACTGGCCTGTATCCTGGGTTGGCCTTACTACCTTGTTGTGGAATAGCACAGTTATACCTTTCTTATAATATTATGGCCAGTGACCTCCTAAGAAAATTAAAGTTATGTACTCACCATAACTATTCATCTCCGTTTGCCATTTTCATTCTTCCGCAACTATTGGGTATCGGATCTGACCTTAGATCTGACTTGGCCACGTTTACTAGACTCTCAGATCTAACTCTTGAGCTCCTCCCTTTACCCATAATGCCCCAGTCAACCTGCTATTACTCAGATTAAGTTTGCTGCCTTACAAGCTATAGGAGGAACTAACCCCTAGGTTAAGACAAAGTAAAATTAATAGTAGTAGAAGTGGGACTCAAACCTTGAACAGAGATAGGTTCATAGGTTCATAGGTGTGTACTAGGCTAATGGCCATGGGGCATTTACAAGCCTAGCCATAGTATATTACCCTAGCATCATGCTACCCAACCTTAGTTCCCAGTGCCTCTGTTGAGTAGAGCCACTGGAGTTAGCCCCGGGGTGAATTTTCTATTTCCAATCCACTCATCAAGATTTCCTTGAAGAGGGTCAGTGAGGTGCTCTGTTTGACATGTATGGGAAGTCTATTCCATAGCATGGGCAGTCTCTGGGTTATGAACATGTCCCTTTAGTACATTCTGCTGATTGTGGTAATGAGGTTGAGGTCTCTGGAGCATGTGGTGTGGAAGAATTGGGATTTCTTTAGATGTAGCATTTCTAACAGAGCTGGGTCAGACATGGCTTTGTAAGTCAAGCAGAGCTTGCCTCTAAGTAGGCAATATGAGAAAGAGAATAGTTGGAGTTTTTTGAGTCTGTCCATGTAGGACAAAGTGTTTAAGGCCTAGGATCCTCTTTGTGAGGTATTTTTGCGGCCCCTCCTTTGTTGCAGGTATCGAGTGAGGAACATGCCAAATGGGGCATTGTACTCGATAAATGGCCTAATGAGGGAAGAGTAGAGGGAGACAATGACCTCTTTCCTCCTGGATGCAAAACCCTTAGTAATGAGATGTGCCACATAGAAGGACTTTCTGACTACAGTGGCAACGTGGTGATCAAAAGATAGGTTGCTGTCAACCTGTGTTCCCAGAACTCTTATAACACCTTCTGCGTTCAGTGGACTATCATCAATGTGGTAATTCATGGGAACCAGGCTTTTCCCAAAGGGGATAATGACACATTTTTTGGCATTGAGCTTAAAGCCATGGTTCTGACACCAGTCGTTGGTCTCAGTGAGGCCATTTTGTAGGATGCCAACATCCCTTGGGAAGTTAATAATAACTCCCAACTTCCAATCGTCTGCAAGCTTTGTCAGCCAGAGTCCCTTCGTGTTGGCTTGGACTTCAGAGAAGTAGATATCAAACAGGGGAGGACCCAGCACCAAACCCTGTGGGACTCCAATCGTGACTAGCCAGCAGTCTGACTTGGAGTCAGCTACTTTCACACTGTGGGTACTGTGAGCCAGTTTGCAGCCCACCTAGTAATATAGCGGTTGATGCCTAACTTAGTGAGTTATTCTGCAATAACCATAAGGTAAATCCAGAAGTTAATAGGAAGGGGGGGTGGAGGAAGAATGAAAGTGGACAACACAAATCTTTTAGTTATGTACTTACCATAACTTTAGATGTATGGGATCCATCTCGCCTACATTCTCTACAGATAGGTTCGGAGCCGATCCTCGGCTCCGACTCGGCGCTATACAATAGAACGCAGTCTCTTATTGGCTGAGTCACCTCATATCCCAGGATGCACCACCACTACCTCCCCAGATCTCGTTTGTTCGCACTCATATTCACAGAGACATACTATTGTCATAACATACTCAGGTCTTTCAAGAGAGGAAAGAAAAAACAGTTTCGGACCGTCCGGTCTCTCCTGGTCTACAAGGCAGGGGGATGGAGGGTGGGTTATTAGGAATGTAGGCGAGATGGATCCCATACATCTAAAGTTATGGTAAGTACATAACTAAAAGATGTAATGTGATCCTATCTCGCCTACATTCTCTACAGATGGGACAGCGTCCCTAGCACCTAATTCCCGGGTGGCTCACTGGAAAACACTCCTGAGAACTGTGGAACCGAAGGAAGCTCGACCCCTGGATGCCACATCTAATTTGTAGTGAGAAACAAAGGTGTGTGAAGATGTCCACATGGCAGCCGCACAAATGTCGCCAATAGAGAGCTTGGAATGAAAGGCTGCCGAAGTGGCCATAGCTCTAGTGGAATGAGCTTTTACGGGAGCCATGAGCTCTTTGTTTGAGATGAGATAAACGTGAGTGATGCAGTCCCTGATCCACTTGGCAGTAGTGACTTTAGTGATGGCTTTGCCTAATCTGTTATCTGAAAAGGACACAAACAGTTGATCTGATTTCCGTGCTTTGTGTGTCCTATCCAAATAGAAGCGCAATTGTCTGTGCACATCTAAGCAGTGAAAAGTGTATTCAGCTCTATTGGAATATTTGGGAAAGAAGACCGGTAGCTCCATCGACTGCTGTAGACAGAAACTAGAACAAACCTTTGGTATAAAGGATGGGTTTGTCCTAAGAGATACTCTATCCTTGTGGAATACCAGGTAAGGTGGTTTAACACATAGAGCCTGAAGCTCTGAAACCCGTCTTGCTGAAGTAATAGCAACTAGAAGTGTAGTTTTCCAAGAAAGGAATTTGAGATCACAGGTTGCTGCCGGCTCAAAGGGTGGCGAGGTTAAGGCACCTAATACCACGTTCAGATCCCACGGAGGTGCAGGTTGCGAAATGGGGGGTCGTAGAAGCCAAGCTCCTTTAATAAAGGCCTTACAAAGCTTGTTGCTCATTAAGGGAGGTTGCACACTTTCATGAAAATTGGAAATAGCTGCCAATTGTACTTTAATGGTAGATACTGAGCAGCCTTGCTGGAACAGGGAGGCTAAAAATTTGAGTACTTCTGATACCGAGGCTGCCATTGGGTCTAATCCTCGGAGCTGGGCCCAAATAGCAAATCTCTTCCATTTACTGCTATATATTTTCTTTGTAGAAGTCTTGTGGGCTGAAGACAAGATGTGTATGACTTCAGGAGCCAAAGAGTGGGTCCTAATTATGGTTGGAAGAGGAGTAGCCAGGCTGTCAACTTCAACGAATGGAGGGACTGATGGAGTTGTCCTGACTGATGAGTCAAAAGGTCCGGAACTTGGTCCAGGAACCAAGGACCCTCCAATGCATACCTGTGAAGAAAGGGGAACCAGATTTGCCGAGGCCAGTATGGGGCGATTAATATCATCCTGCTTTTCAAGCGAATCGCCTTCTGAATCACCTTGGGGAGAAGGGGAACCGGTGGAAAGGCGTATAGCAGACCGGAGGGCCAATCGTGGACTAGAGCGTCCTTGGGAGTCTTCCCCGAAACTGGGGTCAGAGTGAAGAAGTGATGACACTTCGCATTGAAGGGGCTTGCAAAGAGATCGCAACAGGGGACTCCCCATCTTGTGAAAATCTGTGTTGTCACTCTGTTGTTCAAGGACCACTCGTGAGGGGAGAGAATAGTTCTGCTCAGTCTGTCGGCTATCACGTTGGATTTCCCCGGAATGTGCGTTGCCATTAGAAAACGCTTGGTAGCAATCGCCCAATCCCATACTCTCATGGCCTCTCTGCAAAGGGGATAGGACCTGGTTCCTCCTTGTTTGTTTAGGTACCAGACTACCGACATGCTGTCGGATTGAATGGCAATTGTACCCTGGGGGAGGTGATCGTGCAGTGCTTGCAACGCTAAAAGCACCGCCCTCATCTCCAGGATATTGATATGAAGAAGACTCTCGTCGGGGTGCCACATGCCTTGGACCGACCTGTCCAGATAATGACCCCCCCACCCTGTCTGGGAGGCGTCCGTAGTCAGCGTGGCAGAAGGGAGTGGCGGGACGAAGGGTCGCCCTTGATTCAGATTGGGGGTTAGAAGCCACCAACGGAGATCCTGTTTGCACGTGTCCGTGATCAGAATGTGGTGACTGAGGGGACGGTCCTGATAAGACCACTGGACTGAGAGGAGCCACTGAAGTATCCTCATGTGCAACCTTGCCAAGGGGACCAGAAGAATGGTGGCTGCCATGGAGCCCAACAGTTGCAGGACCATTCTTGCTGGAGCTCGACGTCTGAGGAGTAGTGTCCGGACTTGAGACTGAAGCGTCGTGATCCTTTCTGCAGGAAGATAGACTCGCATCTGCCTTGAATCTATTTCTGCACCGATGAACAGAATACGCTGAGATGGTTGCAATACAGATTTTGACCAATTGAAGGTGATTCCTAAGGATTTGCCCAGTGCTATCGTGGCTGCTAAATTTTGCAAGAGTAGATGCCTGGAGGCGGCAGTTAGGAGCCAGTCGTCTAGGTATGGAAACACCTGGAATCCTAGACTCCTCAAGTGAGCAGTCGCGACTGCCAAACATTTGGTAAACACCCTGGGGGCTGTGGTGAGACCAAAGGGCAGCGCTCGGAACTGAAAATGACTGTCTCCTAGGCTGAAGCGTAAGTGTCTCCTCGACGCCTGATCCATCAGAATGTGATAGTAGGCGTCTTTGAGGTCTATGGAGCACATCCAAACTCCTTTCTCCAACAGTTGGAGAATGGATTGTAAAGTGACCATCCGGAATTTGGACTTTTTTACAAATCGGTTCAGTTTGCTGAGATCCAAAATGGGTCTCAAGTCCCCGGTCTTTTTTGGCACCAAAAAGAATCTTGAGTAAGTCCCTAATCCGGCCTGGTCTGCGGGGACAGGTTGGATGACTCCTTTTTGAAACAGCTTTGATACTTCGTCGGCTGCATGATCCCATTGACTGGGTGGTGGGTCCGGGATTCTTAGGACTGGTGGGGGTGGTTGAACAAAGGGGATGGAGTAACCTCCGGCAATGATTCGAAGCACCCATTGGTCCTGAGTAATATTTTCCCAGGCCTTTAGGTGCTTCGAGAAACGACCCCCGACTGGCTCCGGAGCTGCACAGTCGGGCACTCCTTCAGGGATGCTGGAAGGAGGAGGAGCCACGAAAGGACTCGCAGTCTCCAGTGTTGCGGGGGCCTCCGCCGCCTCTGGGACGGCGTCTCCCTGAAAAATTTCCCCCTCCTCTGCCTCTAGAAGGGGGATCGCTCTGCTGCGACGAGTAAGGCTTCTGAGACTTACGGAACCACATTTTCCCTCCCCTTCGGGCCTTGGGATAAGGCCTGACGGGAGTGGAAAAGCGGGCTCCTACGGCAGCCAAGGTCTTACCCTCCTGCTCGCAGCGAGTCAAAGTGTCCTTTACCTTGGGTCCAAACAATGAGGACCCATCAAAGGGGGCGTCGGCAAAGGAAGACTTAAAGGCCTCCGCAAAATGACACAGGCGTAACCAGGCTTGTCTCCGTAGAGCAACACCTGTTCCCGCCGCTCTACTCGCCCCTTCGGCCGCATAGGAAATGAGCCTCATGGACGAATTAGATAAAGAGGATAGGGTAGCCAACTGAGAATTAACTGTCTGAGTTAATTGATCAGGTAAGTTACCCGAGAGGGCATCCGACAGCTCCTTGATCAGATCCCTCTGTAGTCTGGTGAAGTGTGCCAAGTAATTCAGAGACCTTAACGTAAAGGCCGCTGAAGTAAGGGTACGCTTGCCGTACCGATCCATGCTCCTAGACTCTTTATTAGGGGGATGGATGGACGTCGAAGCCTCTGCCACATCTTGTTGGGTGGCAGATGCCACCACCATAGCATCTACAGCCACACCCTTAGATAAGAACTCCTTGTCCGGGGGTGCTGAGAGAAACTTATTGGGACGAGCTGGACCGGTTCCACAGAATCCGGGTGTTCCCACGCCCTTCGAGAGATCAAATCCAGAAGCTCATCGAAGGGCGGAGACACCCAGGAGGCGGAGGGCTGAGCCCCGAAGGCCTTGAGGAACACCGACTCCTCAGCGGAAGGGGGTTTGGACTGCCAATCGCCTCGGTGTTTAAGGATTTCTAGAATGTCTGCAAAGGAGACATCTTCCGAAGACGACTTTGGGGACCCCTCCGCATCATCGAGGTCGGTATCCGATGTGAGGGACTCGTCAGGGGAGTCGACGTGTTTCCTCTTACACTGTCTCTTCCTGGGTGGTTCCTCCGAAGGAGTGTCGGAGGAACCTCCAGGAAGAAGGGAACCACCAATGGGGGTAACCTCAGGCCCAGGGGCTCTGCTGTCACGAGACAGGGGGACTCCAGAAACGCCAGTCACCACGTCCAAGGAAGGGGGTGGTGGTGGAAAGGTCGAAGTGGCCAAAGAGGATTTGGCTAAAGCACTTCTCATGGCATCGAAGGCAGGACCCCCAGAATCCTGGGAAGGTCCCATCCCCGATGCCACAACAGTAACAGGAGCCCCCGCAGCCGACGCACCTAGAGAAAGGCTCGGAACCGAAAGGGTCGGATCCGAAGCCTCCCCCCCGGGGCCGACTGAGGAAGTTCGTGTACCGAACCCCGACCCAAGGGACGGAGTTGAAGTTAGAGTCGGAGCCGACTCGATAACTTTGCCCGGGTCCACCAACACCGACTCCAACGGCGCCGAGGCTGTCGGAGGAGGAGTGGTAGTAGAAAGGTAAGGGATCGGCTCCAAAGCCAGCTGGGCAGGAGTCGAGATCAATTTAGCGAAGACCGGTGACTGGAAGAGCTTCTGAAGCACCCTGTCTACGTCCGAATCGGACATCCTCGAAGAACGAGAAGAGACCGATCGGGTCCGAGTCGACTTCTCCGCCGGCTCCGAAAGAGTGGGGGACCGGCTCCGTAAAGGCTCGAGATGTATCGGCGCCGAGGGAGATTCCACTACTATTGCAACCTCCCTCGGAGCCGATGTGGACTTCGCCCGGCGGAAGTGTCTGAGCGGGCAATCCTCATCGGCTCCGAAGTCAGTGGAGCCGATGAAGGTGACCCACCTCTCGATGTCCGAGCTCTCGACTCCAAGGCCAGGGGAGTCGAGGCTGGAGGCATCGATGCAGACCGTTCTGCCCTCGGCTCCGAAGTCCGTGGAGCCGACGGAGAAGCCTGTCTAGACTTTTTGGCTATCGGTTCCGACGGGCTGGTCGGAGCCGACGATTTTTTCTTCTTGCCAGAAGGGGAAGAAGAAGAGGATAAAGCTTCCTCAAAAGAAGGGGCAATGAGCCCTTTTAAAATCAATTTGTTTTTCCTCTCTTGGAGGACTCGAGAGGAAAAAGCGTGGCAAACGCTACAAGACTCCTGTAGGTGTTTAGGACCTAGACAATACACACACAGGGAATGATCATCTGTGACTGACATCTTGTAGCTACACTTGACACATTTTTTGAAACCAGAAGGTCTATGTTCTTTTGACATGGTTTCGACAAGTTAACAACTACAGACTATACAATAGACAGCGACAACTAGGCTCTAACTCAAACGCCTAAAGTAGGGCTAGGCCCCTCTAATCTAAACGGAACCTTCCTACCAAGAAACAAACACAATCTACCACAAAAAGTTACCAAATCACAAACATACAACAACAATAGCCGTTAAAACAGCTTTTGGGTGACTTTCAGAAAAAATCTGACAGAAAAAGATTTCTAACTAGAGGTACTTAGCTCAGCCAAGTCCGAGACCACGTCTATGCTGGAAAGCGGCAAACGAGATCTGGGGAGGTAGTGGTGGTGCATCCTGGGATATGAGGTGACTCAGCCAATAAGAGACTGCGTTCTATTGTATAGCGCCGAGTTGGAGCCGAGGATCGGCTCCGAACCCATCTGTAGAGAATGTAGGCGAGATAGGATCACATTACATCCATAGTTATTGTGAGTACACAATTTTAATATCTGATGTCCTTTTCATTCATTATTCAACTATTGGGACACAGTCCCCAGCTATGCATACCCTGGATGGGCTTTATGGAAAGATATTCAAGAGTACTGTAGAACCAAAGGCAGCCCTGCTCCTGGAAGTCAAATCCAATTTGTAATGAGCAATAAAGGTATGAGCATTAGACCAGGTAGATGCTGCACAAATGTCATCAATAGAAGTTCTAGATCAAAAGAAGAAGAATTACCCATGGACCTGATGGAGTGTGCTTTAGGAGACTTGGGTAGCGACAGGCCTTGTTGACTGTAAAGAAAGGAAATGCAATCAATAAGCCATTGGGAAGGGTAATATTAGAAACAGGTAAGCTCAATTTGCTTGGGGAAAAGGAGACAAACAATTGTTCTGGCTTTTCTGAAATCTTTTATTCTATGGAGATTAAAACATAGTTGCCTATGTACAGCCAAAAGATGAAGCATGTACAATCCAAATTAGATAACTTAAAAATGAATAATATGAAAGATAAAGATAGAAATAGGGGGAAAAAGAGAAATCACTTTACTAAATAATAAGTATTTGGAAATTTTGAATCACAAAACAATGATTAGTTTAGAAAAAATGTAAATTGTTCTATCAGCTCTAAATCATTGAATATGTTGGCAAATAAAACCAAATGACTTAATAAGCTTAATTATATTAAAGAAATTGGCTCTCCTAAAAAAAGATGGTCTATGACTTGCAAAATATATTAATCAAATTCAGAAAATGTTTCCATAATATCAAAAATCTCAGAAAATAGATTCAAAAAAAGAGATTAAAGCCTTTATTACCAAATACACTAAAAATAGATTATCAGAAGAACAATCAATAGTTATTGATAAACCCATATCCTTCACAGACCTTCAAAATCAGATTAACAAATTAAAACAGAATAAAGCACCTGGAAATAATGGTATTATTCCTGAAATATATAAAATCTTACCAAAAATAGCTTTAAATTAACTTCATAAAGTTTATACTACCTCCCAAAATGACTACTATTCCACCCTCATGGAAATAACCTTTATATCCCCAATAGTGAAATCTAATAAAGATCCCACAAAATGTTCTTCATATAGGCCAATCTCATTACTAAATATTGATTACAAAATGTTTATATGTCTATATATGCAGATAGGTTAAAAACATTTCTCCCATCCTTAGTAGATGAAGATCAGACAGGTTTTATTATAAACAGAAATACATATGACAATATAAAAAGAGTTATTACCCTAATTGAGCCTGCAAAAAATTTAAATAAAAGCCTAATATTAATAAGTCTTGATATAAACTGTGCCTTTGATTCAGTTAATTGGGATTATTTATTCTTACTCATGGAAGAATTAAAATTCTCAAACAATTTTATAAATAGTATCACTTATTTATATAAAGATAGTCAAGCTTATATTAAAATTGGTACTAGTGCTTCACAAAAAATCCCAATAACCAAAGGAACTAAACAAGGTTGTCCTTTATCACCCCTATGTTTTACATTAATTATGGAACCTTGGGCAAATCTAATCAGATTAGATAAAGAAATTGAAAGTTTTAACTTAACACCTAATATCTCTTCCAAAATACAACCTTTTGCAGTCAAAATACTTATAACTTTGGGCGAAATAATTCATCCATAGCAGCCGTTTTTAATAATATGAGAAAATTTCGAAATAAGTCAGGTTTATCTTTTAACCATAACAAAACAAAAATGATTCCCATATATCCAAATAATCACATATTGAACAATAAAAATACAAAATATTTGGCACAAATCAAATCAAATTATATACCTGGAAATAATAATCACTAATAACATAAAATATACAGTCTTTCTGCAATAGAAGATTTTATATATACATGGAAAAAGTTATATTCTACCATGGAAGAAAAACTTTCAATTATAAAAATGACTATACTACCCAAAATACTTTACATCATCCAGTCACTGTCTATAACCCCCCCCCCCAAAAAAAAAAATCTATAATTAAAAAATTCAATTCATTGGTACTAATATTTCTTTGGGCTCCTAATAAACCCAGAATAGTTCTAACATACCATATGAGAGAGTGGACAAATGGAAGTATAGGATTTCCTAATTAAGAATTACACTCATTATTCTCTGTGATTAAAACTATAGCTCTTCTCATAGACAATGAATATAATGCAAAATGGAAAAAACTTTTAGAAATATTATCTAGTGACTCACATAATAATCCTAAATCCCAAAAGTTAGCAACGGGAAACAACACATTCATATGGTTATTAAGTTTTTTTTTTTTTTTTTTTACAAACACTCATCGTGTTCACAAATGTAATTATATGTTACTTCTCATAAAAACATTTAGAAATTATATATACAAATCTACAGGGTGTAAGGCTTGTTTTTTTTAATCCCCTTTCCTATAGCATTTACTCAAGAACTTGTTGTTTCATTTGATTGCTCTAAGATGTCATGTTTCAAAGAAAAAAATCTAATATATTGGTCTCAAATAATGATAAAAGATGAAAAGAAATCAATTTGTTATCTGCTAGCTGAATTTAATAACTGTCTTTCAGCTTTTCCCAGTTAAGGGTCGCCATAGCAGTCCGCTAATGATTGGCAGTGAACTTTTACTGTGTCGCGTTGCCAGCCCAGCGCCCAACCTTCAACAAAGGAACACCCACACGTTCACGCACCTACCTGCATGTCTTTAAATTCACTCGACCACAGGGAGGACATGCAGACTCCGCACAGAAGGCGCTCCAGTCAAGAATCGAACCGGAGAACCTCTTGTGTGAGGCAACAACAATATCCGCTGCACCACCACTTAATTTAATATAGATACAAATTTATGGCTGGTTTTACAAGATTGTAGACAATTTTTTGCAAATAAATTAGACATAATGACTCCAATAATAAAAAAAGACAATACCTAAACTTATACATTACCCGATGTTATCTACACAACAAAAATCTTCAATTAAAAACAAATTACTAATAATTAATATACATATAAAATAATATAGCAATAACCCACGCCTGGGTGTGGGTAATGCTGGATTTACCCACGGTTGGCGTGGTTTGGTCCCGTGAGCCCGAGGACCAAACAAAGACAACCGTGGGTAAATCCAGCATTACCCACACCCAGAAGTGGTTATTATATATAATGCCATTATTTAAGAAAAGAAATAATTACTTTTCTTAAATAATGGCATTGTATAATGCCTCTTTGCTGCCCTTCCGCACCTGTCTGGTGTTCCGGCAGTTCTGATGTACTGCGATGCCTACGCAGTACATCAGAGTTGTATAAAGCAACGGAGAACGCAAGTTCTCCGTTGCTTTACTTCTCGCTATGTTAAATGGGTTTAACATGGCAGACAGCTTTAAAAGCAACGGAGATCTCCGCTGCTTATTTTAAAGCTGTCTCGCTATGTTAAACTCATTTAACACAGCGAGAAGTTTAAAAGCAACGGAGATCGCAAGATCTCCGTTGCTTTACTGTGTCGCTATGTTAAAGGAGTTTAACATGGCGAGACAGCTTTAAAAAGCAACGGAGATCTCCGTTGCTTTTAGCTGTCTCGCTATGTTAAACTCTTTAACATAGCGAGATTAGTTTATACTAACGGAAAAAGTCCGGGCGACCGGACCTTTTTCCGTTAGTATACTGAGGGATTTACAACGGGCACGCTGGTTGGGCTGGCCAATCAGCGTGCACGTTTTTAGGGTAGGCATTGTATAATCAGAAATAATCCAGATAATTATTCAGAGAGTTACTGGAACTATTTTTTCACCATTAACAAATATTTTCCTCATGATAGTGATAAATTATTTTGGAATCAGCTAAAAAAACATAACTTTGATTAAATGGAAATTATATACATGGAAATACATTGCAAGTATCCTTTTTGACCCCATACACTATGAGTAAATTTGGTAATAATGAAAATATATGCTGGAGATGTAAGAATAAAGTAAAAGCTGACTGGTCTCACATGTTCTTTGATTGTTTAGAATTAAAGAAATATTGGGAATATATAAATCTTTTTTTACAAGCCTTATTTTCAGATAATTTTTCACTATCTAAATCTATTATCTTGTTTAATACACCAGTACATGAATGTATTAGGATAGCCAAATATCATTTGATTTGGTCCATATTAGCTGTTGCAAGGAAAATTATAACAAGACACTGGAAATCTCATACTTCTCCCTCTTTTCATGAATTTAAGTTTCTCCTTACAGAATATTGTAATTTGGAAATTCTGACCATTAAATCAAGAAATGTCAGGAATACATCTACATATAATATGTGGAACAAATTAGGGAAATAATTTATTAAGCTAAACATTTGTTGATGTAAACAAACATCAGTACATTTGTGAACATTTTTGTAAATAGTTTAGTTATGTTTGTTTAATATTGTTTTTTTATTAACCCACTGTTGAAATATGTGTGATTAATACATGTAAATCTTGTTTCTATTTGAAATTCATTAAAATTGTTTTAACAAAAGATGAAGCATGCATTCTCCTTTGTTAGTTAAGTTGGGAAAGAAAACAGGCAAATTAATGACTCGATAATTATCTGTTTCTGAGACTACTTTAGGTAAAAAAGATGGATTGGTCAGCAAGACAACCGTGTCTTTGTGAAAAATGAGATAAGGAGATTTGGAAGAGACCTTGGAATTCAGAAACTCATCTCACAGATGTTATGGCCACTAGAAAGGCAGCTTTTCAGAATAAAAATTTTATTTATTTTATTATTTATTTATTTATTTTATTTATTTATTTAAATTTGTTGACCGGGAGTGTCCGACTGGACGTGGGTCCATTTTCAGCGGAGGCCCGGGGAGAAAAGCTCCACAGTAAAATAAACAGACAGTAGTTACATTGGATTACATAGTGATTAACAATTTAACATAGAAATTACTTAGATTTCTAAATCAGATTTAGATGATAATTCAAAGGGTTTCTGAGTTAACCCTTGGAGCATGACTGTTAAATCCCAGAGAGAGCTGGGGTCTTTCACTGGGGCCTAAGCAAGAAACACAAGAAACTCTGAGAAATGCCTTGCACAATTTTGAAGAAGATAATAAGGAAGCATTTTCGCCTGAATGAAAATTAGATATGGCTATCAACTGCACTTTGGTAGTACAGAAACTAGCTCCTTCTTGAAAACAGATGCTAAAAACTCTAGGACAGCAGAGGTAGGAGCAGTCAAGAGGTCCAATTCTATCTCTGTAGAGCCAAAACAAATAATCTTTTCCATTTACTTTTGTAGATCTTCCTAGCAGAGGCCCTGTGGGAAGACAGAAGTATTTGGCCCCACTGACTGAAAATCCTCTCCACCAATGACTAAGAGACCACTTGTGAGGCATCACAACAAACTAGCTGAGTTTGTCTGCTAGCATGCTGCATTTCTCCAGTATGTGTGTTGCCATAAGAAAGCAATAAGGGATCACCCACTGCCACACTCTCATTGCCTCTCGACAAAAGGGATAAGATCAGGCCCCCCCCCATTTGTTGATGTACCAAACCACTGACATGCTGTCAGTTCAAATTACCACCATTCCAAGAGGGTGTCCTGTAAGGTCTGCAATGCTAGCAGGACCACTCTCATCTGTAGGACATTGATGTGTGAACTGGTCTCTTCTGGGGACCATGTGCCTTGGACCATGTATCCCAAGAAATGCCCCCTACCCCAGTTCGGAGGCGTCCGTGGTTACCACAGCTACTGAAGGGCCAGAAGTACAAGATGGCAGCCTTGGGAAACTTCATCCAACTGAATCCAGCAATATACATGGTCTATGCATACTCAAGTGAATTTGATCAGAAAGGACAAGTGATGGCGAAGAACTGACCACTGAACAGCTAGGGTCCATTGAAGAATGTGAATATACAAACAGGCCATAGGAACTAAGGCTATGGCAGCTGCTACTGACCCTAGGGTCTGATGAATAAGTCTGGCTGGGGGAAAGGGTGTGTAATAATTTCCTCTCCTTGGCACCTGATGGTCCTTACTCAATGTGATGTAAGAGAGGCTATCTGACTATATTCAACTGAGGACCTATGAACTTCAGGCTCTGAATAGGCTGAAGATGAGACTTGCAGATGTTGACGGAGATGCCTAGAGACTGATACAACTGGAGCAAACAGTCCCTGGATTTCTGTAAAAGATGCTTGGTTGGGGCAGGGAAGAACAAGTCATCTAGGTATGGAAACACTCAAAATCCCAGCAATCTCAAGCAAGCTGCTATCACTGGCATACATTTGGTAAACACCCTGGTGGTTGTGGTGAGACCAAAGGGCACGGTTCTGGACTGGTAGTGACTGGCCCCCAGCTAAAAGCACAGAAATCTTTGGGATTGTCTGTTCATCTTGATGTGACAGTATACATCCCGAAGATCAATGGAGCACATCCAGTCGTCCTTGCATAGAAACAGCTGGACTGAACCATGACCATTTGGAACTCTGACTTCTTCACAAATTGATTTAGTTCGCTTAGATGCAGGTCTCAGGTTCACGGTTTTCTTTGGCACTAAAAAAAATCTCGAGTAAGTTCCAAATAATTTCTGGTCTGGTGGGACCTCCTGGATGACTCTCTTGTCTAGCAGCTTTTCAATTTCTTGAACTGCTGCCTCCCTTTGACTGGGCGGGATTTTGGGAAGCCTTTTTCTTTTGGTTGGGGTATCTGGAAAAATGGTATGAAACAACCTCTGGATATGATTTGTAGCACCCAAGAATCTTTTATTGATGCCCAGGTGTCTGTGGGCAGAGACAATCACCCCAGACTGCCTCCAAATGTGGGACGTCAGGCAACCTTTCAGGACCACTGAAAGTGTTTATCTGAATATGAATATCAGAAACCCTGGTTCTGTGGGCCTCCCCTGTCACAAGGATGGTCTTATATTTGAACCCGCATTTCTTTAACAGTAAGGCCAAACAAAGACGTTTCATCAAAGGCAGCACTGATTCAAGAAGACTTTAAAGGCTCAGGAAAGTCGCACATTGGCATCCAGGCACATCTCCAAACAGCTATGCCTGAACCAGTCACCCGTGACGTACCCTCTGCAGCATGGGAAATTAGCCTCACGGACAAATTAGAGATGGATAACCGAGTGGCCAGTTGTGAAGAAGACTTCTTATAGTGCTCCAAGGACATGGATTCTGAGAGGGATTTGGAAACCTCCTTAGTCAAATCCTGCTGTAGTCTACTTACAATGTGCCAAGTAATTCAGAGACCATAAGGCAAAGGTCACCAAGGTAAAAACGCACTTCCTGAATCTGTCCAACATCCTGGACTCTCTGTTAGGGGAATGGGCAATGCAGCTTTGCAATGCCAGCTCCTTCTTTGTGGCTGCTGCCACACATAGCATCAACAGGAACTCCCTTGCTCCAGTGGTGGCCTGTCCTTGGGGGGGGGGGCAAGAAAGTTATCAGAATGACAGGGGATGGGTTCTGTAGTATCCAGTTCCTTCCATGATCAGTAAGAGGCTAAATCTATAAGCTCATCTGCTGGGGTAGTCAACCAAGACATAGTTGGGCCAGACCCAAAAGCTTCCAGGAACACAAACTCCTCCTGGAAGGAGTATCAGAGGACCAACCACCTTTTTCCTTGAAAATTTCTAAGATGTTTCCAAAGGAGACGTCACCCAGTTGAGATCTGGGGGACCCCTCCCATTCATCAAAGTCCATGTCTTTGGTGAGAAAATCCTGAGGGGAATCTATGTGTCTACTCTTGCATGTTCTCTTACAGGGAACCTCCTCAGTGGGATGGTCTAGAGGGGTATCCAAAGAAAAGGGGGAAAGTCTGGATGCTTGATGGGGCCAGCTGTCCCTGAGAAATGGGCCTGAGAGCATCAGTGCTTGGACCCAAAGGAGGCAGGGCTGTAGGATCATAAGAGGAAAGAGTAATTAAATCTCTCAGATGATTGAAGACCGTCTCCACCACCTTGAAAGCAGAAGGGCTGGGAGACACCGTAGATGGTCATACCAGAGCCAAAGCTCCTGATGCCACAATGCCCCAATCTTGCCCACACCAGTGCCTCAAAGAGGGAGTTGGACCCAAGCTGTCCAATGCCAAAGCTCCACGGGGCAGCAACAGCTCAGACAACCTCAGAATGGAACCCATTCCCCTTGACCCAGTGCTGATGCTGCTGCACCAAGACTCATCCTCTTCTAATGGAAACAATGCCAAACAAGTCAGAAAAGCAGTCGGAGTATAAGATCTAGCTGTCGTGACATCTGACATTGACACTCTCTGGTTTCTCAAACCTGAAGGCTCCAACATTACCAGTCTAATCCAAGAGCAGAAATGACAGCACAGGAAGTGCAAGAAAGGCTCACAGATCCAATGGGAGATGGAGCCAGGATAACCCCCATCTGAATCTGAGCCCTGGTGGACTTCCTCATTATCCTATCCACTTTGGCTTCTGAAAGGCTCCTGGAGGACCTGATGGAGGAAGTGGTGGACTGGGGCTGAGACTCTCTCCATAGGACCTCCTGAAGGAAACAGGCTCTACAGAGAACTCTGGGGACTGGGTCCTTGGAGACTTAGAAAGGGAAGTTGACAGAGCCAAGGATGTGAGATCAGACTGTTTTCACTTTGGATCCAATGAGGTCAGATCAGTTTTCTTTTGAATTTTAAGAGAAGGCTCTGAATATAGAGTAGACTTAGGACAGCAGGGTGGAGACTGCTTTCTTGATTTTTTTTTTTTAATCCAAGGAGGCTTTGGATGCCTTTGCAGGGGTTTGAGCCCCTGAAGCAGAAGAAGAGGAAGAAGAAGGTGGCAGCAAGCCCTTCAGAATTAATTTGTTCTGACAGTCACTACAGGCCCTGGAATTAAAAGCTTCACAAATGGAGCAGTCTATATTTAAGTGAGAAGTTCCTAGGCAATGGACACACTCCCTGTGGGCATCAGAGTTAGGGATCTTGTGTCCACAGGAAGTGCATTTCTTAAAACCTTTTGGTTTTGCTGACGTCTGAAGAAAAAAGGGAAAAAGTTTTTTTTTTATATAGACTACCAACAATGGTAAGGTAAGGAGAGTACCCTCTAGAGAATAGAAAAAAAGTGAGAGAACAGGAAGAAAAGTACCAGCAATGGTACTGACAGCTACCTTACATAGAAAAGAAAGTAGAATTTGAACCTAACACAAAGAAAACTCGAAAAACTAAGTAAGAGAGGTAGGTGATGACAGAAAAAGGAGTTTAAGAGAAAAAATTAAGAAATTGAACTCACAGAAAAAAGATAAAAACCAAAAAGCTCTCTGAGAAGGATTTGTGTCTGTAGTGATATGATGCACGACATTTGGGGTACTGCAAGTTGACCAGGAAATTAAGGATAAAGGGAGGAGCTCAAGAATGCGGCAGAGTCGGACTGGAGGTCGGATCCAATACACAACATCAAATCTATTGTTTTACTGGACAGGGTCCTGAGCCTAAACATTTAAAAGGGTACTCCACCAGGTCCTTAAGCCTTGTGTTCCCCCTCACTGAAGCCACCTCCTGCTCCCCACTTGTACTGCCAGTGACATAATCCCTCTATTTCTTAAATTCCTTTCCTGTTCAACTTTCACAGGCCTGAAATCGTCCTTCTCACTATTTCCTGAAAATGAATGCAAAGAAAGCATTTCTGAGTTCAGGTTACTCTGACCTCTGAAAAGTCCCTCCATGATCTGTGTGCAGACTAACTTTACTCATCCAATCTCTGATGACCCCTAGTAAAAACCTTTTCACAGGGCTGGGGCACTGTAATTTGTTTCAGCTGGAGGAAATAGCTGCAAAGATTCAAAAGGGATTCTTTAAAATGTTCTGAGTCTTAGGATGTGCAAAATCTGCAATGGAATTCAAGTACAGCTTGCTATAGCCTGACAAAAGTCCAATATATTTAATCTTCAACATGGATGGACTTTGGATCCAAAAAATTGGGATGACTTTAAGGGCAACTGCAGCTGTTCATTATAACCTTAACCTATTGTGTGAGCAGCTAAAATAAAATATGAAAGCTTAACGTGTGTCTTACATTCCAGAGTACTGTCTTAAATTAAGCTGATGTCACAGAGCTTGCTCTTCCTCGTTTATTATTTTAATACATGTAAACTGTCACATCTTAGTACAAGTCTTGTATATCATGTTACAGGAATTTGTTTTAGACACTGTTGACGTAGCATCCCATTCTGTACAGTACCTTCAGAACATTACAATCAAATTAGTTGTTTCTAACCGTGATGCTCTGCCTTTGAGACTCACCTAAAAGTTCCTTGGCTTATCCAACCTGCCCGTTCCCTCTCTAGCTTTGCATTTTCTGGAATTCCTGTTTGAAGTTTTCCATGTAGCAACACATACCACTGCCCAAAAGTCTCACCTGCTCGTTTCTCCCTTTCTTGTGCACGCTCCCATTTGCTGTAGTGACCTCCTCATGTTCTTTAGCTACATTAGTGTCTCCCTCTTCATTTTATTGTTCTACTTTCCTTATCCACTTTCTGTCTACATATTTAGTTGAACCCCAGTGTCTCATTTATTTTCCTATGCTACCCATCCATTTGCTATTATTTACTTTTCTGTAATCTCATACCAGAGTCTTGGTGCATGATCTTTTCTCCCCAACACCTAGCAGTGGCTGCTTTAAGAATAGATGGACTAGATGACCATCTGTGGTACCATTATGTTTCAGATTAGAGAAGGGTAGCTTCCTGGCAGCAGAGCTCTTCAAGTGTTCCACTTTCCTTAGACTTGGACACTTTGCACATGTCTAAGTGCTGATCCTTTCTTCATAACACGGACTACTGGGCCTGAGATCCATGACTGTGATATCTACTCCACCCGTCTCTCTCTCTATCCTACCAGAAATTAATATATGCATCTTTTCCGTACTTGATCTTTGCATTTGTTCCCAATTACAGTCATATATAAATAAAGCATGAACTGTTAACTCGCTACTCCTAGATATATGAACTGTAAAGCATTATCATAAAAGTTGGGTCTAAATACAAAATTAGCCTTTCATTTAGTGTCATGGGAGCATAACTTCCATTAAAATCACCGATGAACATTTCGGACTGTGTAAAGAAAATATATAAATGTTTTCTATATAAACCACACCCACATGCAAACATGAAATCTGAAGACATTTATACCTGGTATCAGAAAATACAAAGAAGTTGCCAGACTACAGGCAAGTGCTATGGCACAATGAAAGGTGAACACACAAAGTGGGATATGCAGCCACAGACAGGAGGACAGGAAGAAGGAAGACAAACTAGAGAGAGACAGGTACAGATATTAGTGGCATGTCCATATCCCACACAGGACATGCAACAAAAGGAAAAAAAATTAAGGCAAAAATCTGAAAGGTTAATTCCCATAGGATAAAAACTCTCACATCAAACTAAATAAGCAACTAAGAGGCCTAATTAGGTCAAGCAAGGCCAATTTGGAGGTTAAGATAGCCTCCAAGGTAAAAGATAACCATAAGGCCTTCTTTAGTTATGCTCGAAACCTCAAAAGCAGCGCATATCAATGTGCTGAAATGATGGTTAACGGGGCTCATATTACGTGATCGCAGACGCATTTTGTCAAATGCATCTTGATAAACCGTAAAAGAATGAAAAGGCAAAATAGCGAAGTGGCTTTTAAGAGAATTCTTTCCCTGGGAAAGAATTTGCTTGACTGCTTCCGTTACTTTGCCGTTTTCGGCACTGTAGTGCAATCTCGGAGTTGGTATATTTAAGTAGGGGGGGTGGGGGCAAAGCCCCCCCCACATTATGTAATGTTTTAAAGTTTTTTCTTTTTGGAACAGCGATTTTTTTCCCTTGGAAAAAAATTGCTGTTCTGAGGTTTCGACATTGTAAGCTTTCGCTTACATAGGGTCAATTAATCATCATTCGCTTTTGTAAGCATCCGATGATATAATACAGACCCGGTTAATGGTGTCACCGTAACCAAGCCTGTCAATATAGCAAACCTGTTGGCAGGCAAATTCAGTTAAACTTTACCCTCCACTCACCCCAACCATCCTCCAAAAAATACCCTCAAACATAACCCCTCCAGCTATAGGCGGCTTTAATGAGCATAGCCAGTACATGCTAAGATCACAGTCTCAATGGGCCCCAACAACATCCGTATATCTACTAAACAGTCTAAATACGACTTTATCAGGCGAGACCCCTTAAATCATTATTTTAATGTAGTATTAAAACAGAATTTGTGCCAAGCGAAAGGAAGACTGCACCAGACATCCCCCTTCATAAGGGAGGCCTTTCGACAGGTCGTCGAAACTACAGATCTATTACTCTTACTAAGAATTATCATGGAAATTATCAACAAAGACATAGGTAACCTCCAAACACTAGATCCATTCCAGTTTGGCTTTGTCAAAGGAAGGAAGGGAATGCTTACTGAATCTAGTGGACTTCTTTGAAAAGGTCACAAAAGCAATGGATGAGGGGAAAACTCTGCATACTGCCTGCCTAGATCTGGCTAAAGCATCTGATACAACACCCAACTCAGGCATTGTCAACTTAGTTACAGAGCTAAGTATAAACCCTTTTACAACACACTGGATAGCTAGATGGTTCACTAATAGATTAGAATCAGTGAGACCACCTCCACAAAGAGGACAGTCATCAGTAGATTCTCCCAGGGCTCTGTGCTAGGCCCACTCCTCTTTGGCATCTACTTCTCAGATGTCAAAGCCAATGTCAAAGGCTTCTGGCTAACCAATTTCGCAGATGACTGCAAAAAGGGAGCAGTCACTGTAACTCCCCCTCAAGATGAGAACACCCTTTAGGAAGGTCTGACACAGACAAAAGCTTGGTGCCAAAGCCATGCCAAGAAATGCATGCATTGCAATATCTTTTGGGAAGCCAATCACCCCAAGTAACTATGTCATCAATAAAACAAAGCTAAAAGTTGATTCATTAGTCAGGGATCTGGGAACTCATGTAGGTAGTAACCTAGCCTTTAACTAACATATGTCCAGTGTAGTAAGGACATCTTTTTATGTTGCTTAACTTATACACAATGGCATTGCATCTAGGTCCAGAGAGGTCACCATACCACTTTGTGGCTCTCATCAGACTCATAAGAGTATCATGCCCCCTTCGGTATTCAATTGACCAGACACATGCAGCAAATGGAGTGTCCAGAAATGTTCCTTACGTTGGGCAGCACAGTGGTGCAGCGATTATCACTGTCGCTTCACAGCAAGAGGTTCTCTGGTTCATTTCTTGGCTGGGGTGCCTTCTGTGCGGGGTCTGCATGTCCTCCCTGCATTTGAGTGTGTTTCCTCTGGGTGCTCCGGTTTCCACCCAAATCTCAAAGACATGCGTCTGGAGCATTTCTTTCCAGGTTTCTGCTGAAGATGGTCTCTGTCCCAGTTGTACTTTCCCGGTAAACAAATGTTAAATAAATAAATAAATAAATAAATAAGAATACAAAGGGTAAACACAATGTCCTATGCTGATCGCCTCAAAACTCTGTATCTTTACTCGGTGTCATACAGACAGGTGTTCCTTGCTTGGCAAACAAGGCATCCCTGGACTCTGTGGACCTTTTGTATATCCGCAGAATAAACAGCACCAGAACTACTAGATTAAAATACCTAAATTTTGCTTACGACATAAACAGGACAATTTGGAGACAGAGATGCGCTTCTCAGAGAATTCCCATTCTCTGGAACAGGCTCCCCATCCATTTGAAGCAGAGTTCCTAACTATCGTTATTTAAGCTCAACTTGGACCAATGGATAGGTAATCAGAAATTCATCCCTGCTCAGGCGCCTATGTCTCTGATGGACAGACGCAGTCAGTAAATCACCCCCTATATAAATCAAATTTGTGGGTCACATTTGGGTTGCATGGCTAGTCTTATAAGGGCCTTAATGGTCATTAGCTTAGTATACACCTATGAACCTATGAATAGGAAACTGAGCAAGAGGTGGTCATGTAACAGCAAACACCTTAAGGAGCGTAGGCGAAAACTTGTAAGGAATGGCACTCAGCCAGATAGAAGGACAGAGGCCAAAAGGGCAGGACAGAGGAAAAGGCTTGTGCTTAGAGTAGAGAAGTGGTGGAAAAGGGATAGCAGAGTACAGTAAGTAAACTTGCCATAACAGTAGATGTTCTAATACATCACTGTTGCACTAGCCTAAGCTTTGCAGGTTACATCCTGCCTAGGATATGACAACCAGACAGCTTTCAGACCTCAAAGGTAAATTCCATGTGCACTAACTGCTCAAGAAGAGCTGTATAAAAAGCAGAGGTTATGGTGCCAAAAGCTTCAGAGCATTCGTATCTCAAGAAGTGGGGCTACACCTGGCAATACAGCAAAACCATAACAAGGAGGATGGAGGGAGGCTACTGAAGCAGTGATCTATCAGAGCATCAACTGTTATGGTAGGTTTACTTGTATAGCTGTACTATGTTCATCATTAGATCACTGTTGCTGCAGCCTAAGCTTTAAGGAAAGATTACAAAAGCTTAGAATTATACAGGAAAAAAAGATGAAAATCAAGAATCCAAGAGTCTCTGTAGAATGGTCCTAGCAAAACTTTTTAATGCTCTGCAAAATATGTGCAGTGGACCAAGTTTTTGCATAGAGAACACTTCTTATTATATAAATTAATTTTCATATTTATTAAGAAACCACTAACAATTTCATTGCATTTACTGGAGGCAGCGTTCTATTACATATAGTTCACCCCATAGTAATTTAATTGGATTTCTACTGAACATTGAATACATTATTTTTCTCTCTCATTTTTTTCAACAGGTTCACTAAAAACATCCCTGAAGATGCTCATCCAATACGCAGTCTGAGTCCACTCAGTCCACCTACCACTTATTTAGGACAAACTGTGTACCACCTCTGCCCTTCTGCTTTAACTGTTAGGGGCATCCAGTCTCCTGTGTACATTTTAGCCTGCAGATTGACTATGAAGACACGTACTGCAGTGTCCTAGCTTGTAAGCAACAGTCCGTAAACCTTTCTCCACTGACATCCTGCTGGTCAGCTTTTACTCTCTACTTCCTAACAAACACTGACATCTACTCATACTGCTCTTACTCAAACTATTTCTTTCTCTTATATTTTCTGCCCTTCGTCTAGACTTGCTTCTCCCATTATTTAAATCCTCCTGCCTTTCTTTAGTGGAAATGCATACCTTCATGGAAGCTACCCTTGGTCTCCCCCCTTCCTTTCTTATTTCTCTTTGCCCAAGACAGTTATTAAACCACTTTCAGCTCTTCGCTAGTATTTGTGTACAGTCAACATTGACTCAGTGCACTCACCTGCCTCTTTAGTGTGTTTTACTTTTCTATAGAAGTCTCCCTGCAAGCAGAGAGATAAGTATGCGATAGTGAAGTCTGCAGTTTGAACACCAGTCTGTGGGCTATATTTTTATGTAAATTACAAATATTATGGCAGCCTAAAACAAAGAACTTTGTCCACAACAACAGTTCCATTTTCTTAGACCACAGAAGTCCCATTGGTACTTTCTCATTTAACTGTGCTCGTTTTATTTTCAGCAGTCCACTGTCTCCCTTCCTTAAGTTTATTTCTCTTCTTGTGTAACCAACTTCAACTGAGCCAATATTTTTCCAGAGCTGCACTACTGCATTCTGACTTACATTTTTTCATAGTTTTGCTGATCTATGTGGGTTGGGGTATCCTTTGGACTTTGCATTTCAAAGTCCATAGAAGCCTCCTTATATTAAACAGTTGTTCAAACAGTCAAGTGCAGTTTTTTACTGTTATTACCATTAGTCAGGTCAAGGTGATATTGGACTAACTCTCCTACTAAAACTGTGCTCTACAGCAACAAAATCAAGACTTTCCTCTACTAACACAGAGGCCTTTTAAACTGCATTGTTCCTTTTACCTAACTCTCTCAGCAGATCTATGGCTGTTGTTAAGTCACTGACTGTTTTTTTCTCTGGCTCTTTGTCAAGTTTATAACCTGCTTCATTCATCCTCGCTAACACTCTGGCTCACTCTGTTCCCCTACTCTACCTCCAATTCCCAAACCACCTTCTCTTACTTTACATTTATACTACCATAGCACCATCCACACATTCCTCAAACCAATACCAACAGTTCCTTTCATAAGAAAAACAATCAATAGAATTACTCTTAATAGTAACACCCACTCTAGTTTACCATCCAAAACACTTTCTTAAACTGTCTTAATCCCTGTCCCCTATATATAAAAATGTGTCATCCCCTTTGGGAAAAACCTGGTTCCCATGAATTACCACATCGATGGTAGTCCACTGAACACAGAAGGCGTTGTAAGAGATCTGGGAACACAGGTTGACAGCAACCTCTCTTTTAACCACAGCATTGCCATTATGGTCAGAAAGTCATTCTATGTGGCACATCTCATTACTAAGGGTTTTGCATCCAGGAGGAAAGAGGTCATTGTCTCCCTCTACTCTTCCCTCATTAGGCCAATCATTGAGTACAATGCCCCATTTGACATGTACCTTACTAGACACCTGCAACAACTGGAGAGGCTGCAAAAGTACCTTTAAAAAGAGGATCCCAGGCCTTAAACATTTGTCCTATATGGACAGACTCAAACTCCAATTATTCTTGGTCTCATACCACCTACTTAGAGGCGATCTCTGCTTGACTTACAAAGCCATGTCTGACCCAGCTCTGTTAGAAATGCTACATCTAAAGAAATCCCAATCCCTCCACACCACACGCTCCAGAGGCCTCAGCCTCATTACCACAATCAAGAGAACATGCTGGAGGGACAGGTTCATAACACAAAGACTGCCCATGCTATGGAATAGACTACCCATACATGTCAAGCAGAGCACCTCACTGGCCCTCTTTAAGAGAAATCTTGATGAGTGGATGGGAAATAGAAAATTCACCCCAGGGATCACTCCAGTGGCTTTACACGACAAAAGCACTGGGAACCAAGGTTGGGTGGCAAGATGCCATGGTAATCCTATGGGCTAGGCTTGTAAAGGCTCCAGTGCCATTAGCCTAGTACACACCTATGAACCTATAACTATCAACTTACATCTCTACCACTAACCCAGTACCCTCCTAACATTTTCTAATTTTAATTTACAACAAACATAAAATCCAAGTTAAATAAGATATCCCTTACTCAGATTATTTTACTATTCCTCCTCACTCTACTACCTTCATCACAAATTATCAAATTTACCTCCTTCAAATATTTAGTTAGGACTTCAACTAGTCTTCAGAAAGAATATCAACATCTACCTAGTCTGACTTTCTCCATAACATCCTATCTTTACAAACAAATCATATCTGATTTATTTATAACTAACTCAAAACTAAGTATCCACATTTACAATCAATATCAAAATATAACACCACACTCTTCCCTCTGTAAAATATCAATTCAAAAACTTAGCAGAGATATTCACCCCCAACTCAGGTCCCACTGTTCAAAAACCATCCCTTCCAACACTGAAATACACCAAGTCACCTGATACTTCTCATCAAAAAACAGAACCCACAAGACTTGTGCAGAATTATTCAGAACTCTTCATATTTAGATCAACCTCCCTTAATCACTCTCATATCTGAAATATTATTTAATGATCAACAGTTTCACAACTTAGTATCAAAAACAGAAGCCACAAGACGTATGCAGAATTACTCAGAACTCTTCAAATTTAGATCAACCTCCCTTAATCACTCTCATATCTGAAATATTATTTAATGATCAACAGTTTGACAATTTAGTATCAAAATTCTACACCAATTTTAAGTTACAGGTCCATTTTAACAACTAAGCAATGGGGCACAATGACAAAAGGCCTACCTCACACTCTCTCCCAGACAGAAAAACTTAAAATTCTACTTTCAGTAAAATTCACTTCTTGGGGTCAACATTGGAGTGTATTTACTTGAAAGTATTTACACAGAACATTTTTAACTCCTGACAAAATTGCTAAATTTAAAAAATTGAATAACATCATCTGCTGGAGATGTCTAACACCATGTAATGCAGATTGGTTCCATATTTTCTATGACTGCTCTGAACTAAGGAATTTTTGGAGAGATATTGATTATTTTCTTTCAGCTTTATTTTCAGATAACTTCACATTAACTAAAACTTTATTTTTTCTTAATGTTGATGAAACCTTTTCTTTGAATAAGTCAGATTCATATGTATTGTGGACAATATTAGCAGTAGCCAGGAAATGTATTACAAACTAAATGGACCTCTACCACCTCTCAGAGTCTTGATGAATTTCTCTCCTTACTAGAAGGAACCATAAAGAAGGAAGTCAGAACTAAAGAACTTGGAATATATCCGAGGAGTTTTACTAACAATCCATGGACAAAGGTTTCAAACTTAATTGAGACTTTCCAAACAGACTTTTAACCTTGTTTAATCATTATTTGTTTGCTTCACTGAAAGTTTTTTTAAATATCTGTACTATTCAAACATTTTTCAGGCCTATGTAAATAATGTAAATAGTTAATTAATTTCATTGTTGTTAAAAGTTGTCTGTTCAGTATAATTAATGTATTAGACAGTGTTTATTCTCTTATTTTATCCTTAATAAAACAATGGTAAAAAAACAGAAGCCAAACTCTCCTTACCAACCTAAGAAGTATGTGCAATAAAATCCATGACATACATGGGGTCCCTATTATTTTAGCAAACGCAATGAATTGCGAACACTGTTTAGTCGAACGTCATTACGCGAAATGGCAAAATACCGAAAGCATGGAACAGCAATTTTTTTCCTAGGGGAAAAAAATCACTGGGCCGTTTTCGGGACTTTGACATTTCCTCCACTGTGGTGCGATCTTGGAGTTGGTATATTTAAGTATTATTTTGTGTTTTGATTTTTTTTTTTTTTTACGGATCAGCGATTTTTTTCCCTGGGGAAAACATCACTGATTCGTGTGTTCAATATTTGGGGATTGTGGGTCGATTATATTGCGTTTTCAATTCTTTGCGTTCGCTTATATAATATAGACCCCATACATGCCTACCTTGCCATATACACTCCTGATGTAGTCATAGCTACTGAAACCTGGTTGGAAAATAAATAAAGGATAATGAGGATCACCCCCCCCTCCCAGGATACAATAAACTAAGACAGGCAAAACAAGTGTGCAGGTGGTGTAGCAATCATCTATAAAAGTTCCCTAACCATCACTTTACTTCCACAGGAAATACCCAAATTTACCAATGCTGAACTTCTAATGTTTTCTGTTTGAATTGCAACTGTTCCCAAAGGGAGAGCATCTTGGAAAGCCTGCAATGCTAAAATCACTGCTCTCATTTCTAAAACATTGATATGCAGATTGACCTCTTTAGAAGACCAAGTGCCTTGGACTGTTTTCCCCAGAATATGCCTCCCCCACCCTAACTGGGAAGAATCCGTGGTCACTGTGGCCTTAGGCTGAGGGGTAATAAATTAATGACCTTGTCGGATTTGATCTGACTGTATCCACCATTTGAGATCCCTTTTGCATATGTTGGTGATTGATACTGAGGTTGATATTGGTTAGTGAAGTATAGATCATTGTGTTGCAAGCAGCCACTGTAAAATCCTTATGTGAAATATTGCCAATGGAACTAGAGTTACTGAAGCCATCATGGATCCCAGAGCTTGAAGGACTAAGCGTGCCGAAATATTGGAGCTGCAAATTATTTTTTTTACCTGTGATCGTATTGTGTCTATTCTTGATGGTGGAAGAAAGGCTATCATTGCCTTTGTGTTCATGACTGCATCCATAAATTCTAAAGTCTGAGTTGGTTCTATGTGTGATTCTTTTGTAATTTATAGTTATCCCCAGATTGGAATGGGTCTATACCACCTCAGCGAAGTGAAAGTTTAGCAAACGGCATTTCACTGAAATCCGATAATTATATATACCAACTCTGAGATTGCACTACAGTGGGGAAAGGGCAAATTTCCCGATCCTCACTGTACTGCGATCTGAGTATGAGCAGTTCAGTGAATGGCATGTTTGATGCAAGTCAACCGAAAATGCCATTCACTGAACTGAATTTTCACGGAACTGATATAGACCCAATCGGAACATGTCTGAATAACCTGGAATCTTGCCTCCAATAGTTGTTGCTTGGTCACAACAGAAATGAGCTGGTTGTCTACATACAGAAACACTCGAAATCCATGCAGTCTCAGGTGAGCTACTACTACTGCCACGCATTTGGTGAACACACTGGTGGCTGTGGTGAGACCAAAGGGCAAAACTTTGAACCGATAATGACTGGCTCCCAGCCAGAAGCGAAGGAACCTTCTGGATTGCCTGTTCATTTTTTTATGGTACTATGCATCCTGAAGGTCGTCCTGTTCCAGAAAATGAAAAATGGACAGAAACATGACCATCTGGAATTTGTTGCAATGAACTGATTTGTTCAAAATGCTCAGATACAAAATTGATCTCCACTCCCCTGTCTTCTTTGGCACTAAAAAGAATCTTGAGTAAGTTCTGGATTCTTTCTGGTTTGGTGGGAACTCTTGGATGGCTCTTTTTTTCTTGCAGCTTTTTTATTTGCATTGCTGCTTGTTCTTTCTGACTGGGTGGAACATCAGGGATTTTTCTATAAAAGGGAGGAGGGATGAAAAATGGTATAATATAACCTCTGGAAATGATCCTCTGCACCCAGGTATCAGATGTTATTTGTAGCCAGGCTGTCCGGTGCAGGGACAATCAACCCCCGATTACCTCCAGAGGAACACAACTGGGCCTCCTTTTAGGAGCGTTGGAAAGGCCTCCCAAAAATGGTATCTCTGGATCCCTGGTTTTGCGAGCCACCTCTGCCATGGGGGCGGCATCTACCATTAGAGTCCCTCCATCTGCCCCTGGGGGAACTACCTCCACATGTGTCCTGAAAAGGTCCTTGGGACTTTTTGAACCACATTTATTCACTACTTCTCTGATTCCTGGAAAAGGATCTCTGAGAAGTGGACAAACGTACGCCCACAGCAGGCAAGATCTTTCCATCTTTTTCACACTGGATAAAGTGCCTTTAATCTTAGAGCCAAACAAGGGTGTACCGTCAAATGGAGCACTGATGAACAAACACTTGAAGAGCTCCTCAAAAATCACACAAGCACATCCAGCCGTGTCTCCTTATGGAACTGCCTGAAGCCACAGCTCTTGTCGTCCCTTCGGCTACAAGAGACTTGAGCCTCATGGATGAACTGGATATAGATTGTAGGGTAGCCAAATGAGAAGAGACAGATGCCTGGACTTTCTCTGAAATGGACCCTGAGAGGTTATCTGAATGTACTTTGATCAGGTCCCTCTGCAGTCTCATAAAATGTGCGAGATAATTCAAAGATCATAAAGCAAAGGTTGTTGAAGCATAAACTAGCTTCCCGAATCTATCCATCACCCGAGACTCCTTGTTTGGAGGATAGATACTGGAACTCTTCTCACCAAGTTCCTACTTAGTTGCTGTCACCACGACCATAGCATCAACAGGCAAACATTTACACCAAAACTGCTTATAGGTTCATAGGTTAGTACTAAGCTAACTGCCCTTGCCAGCCATTTTAAGCCTAGCCAGTTATCCCTTGTGAGACTCAAACCCTGCACCTTGTATTTGTAAGGCAAGCACCTTAACCATTAGGTCACCATCCATGTTCTGGAGCTATTATAATTTTGTATGGTCTCCATGAATTGGTTCAATAGTACCAGGTGCTCTCCCCACCCACTGAGAGATCAACTCAATGAGCTCATCAGCGGGTGGAGGTACCCAGGAGGTAGATGTGCGAGTACCAAAAGCCTAGAGATACACCAATTCCTAGGGCGAAGGACTGCTGGACTTCCAGTCACCTTTCCGTTTTAAGAATTAAGAATTCTAGGATGTCTCCAAAGGAGACATCATAAGGAGGAGACCTTGGGGATCCTTCACCTTCATTGATGTTGGTGTCTTTGGTGACGGATTCTTTCCAGGAATCCAAGTGCTTCCCTTTGTACTACTTCTTCCTAGGGACCTCGTCAGTAGAATTATCTGCAGAAGTGTTGAAAGAAGTGGGGATGCCCTGCTGTGAAGCCTGGGGTTTTGCTACTCTGCGTCCTTGAGGGCAGAAGGGTTGAGGCTCTGTGCGCAGACAGGGATGAGGACCCAAGGGGTAGGAACCATCTGAATGTCTGAAAGAGACATGGCTCTCTCCAAGACCTTGAAAGCCAACCTCCCCAGACAGGAATAAGACTCTGGCTCAGAAGGAACAGACCTTTAAACCATAGTCCTTCCTTGTTCCGAAGACAGTTTCTCCAAGGTCAAAGCTAGAGCCGGAGCTCATCTGCACCAAGGCTCCAAGCCATAGTGAAGGCTCTGAAAACTTCAGAGTTGAATGTAAGGGCCCGGAACAGACCAGAGAACTATGGCACTGAGAGGTCTCCAGTTCCGAATGGACCAAAGAACTCATAGCAACTCTCGAACTCAAAAATGATAACTGCAGATCTGAGAAAGACTGTGCTGGCAGATTTAGATCCAAGGACCCTGAAGTTTTTAAAGAAGTCAGAGGAGGATGCAAGATTGGAGTAGTGGTAATACATGGCTCCTGACTCAAGGAGGTAGGGCCGAAGGATCTGGTGTAAGTCCCTGTGCTCATAGAATCTTCCTCATCAATGTCTCCATGTGATCTTCTGTGATGCTTTTGGAAGAGCGAGTGGAAAACTATGGAAGAAGATTTCAGTCTTGGTAAAAGGGGAGAAGGCACTCTAGATGGAACCGGGTCTACTGAAGGTGAATACCTAGTCCTTGACAAGAAAATGACACTCTGCACCAATTCAGGGGATCGAACTTTCGGTAGCAAAAGTTTTGGCCCAAAGAATAAATACAGAGATTATGAGAATCAGAAAAGGGAATTTTATGGTCACACTTCTGACACTTTTAAAACCAGATGGTCCTTTATCTTTGTCAGCCATCTCTCTTTCACATAAAATAACCAACAACTAGAAGTAAAGAAAAAAAAGAGGAGAGACAAGAAAAGAATAGCAATGATATTTCAGAAATACACTGAGTGTAACAGAAAGCTACTAACAATAGTAACTACAGTACCGAAGTACAGAACAGGAGAAAAATAAAGTCACTTATGATTAGAAGAGATTCTAAGTAGTCGCTAAGTAATCATTAAAACAGGTGAAAGGTAAAGATTTTGGAAAGAAAGAAACAAATGACAAAAATGTAAGACTTATCTACTTGAGAGCACTGTGTTACCACATCTAAATCGCAAAGCTGCAAACGAGATCTGGAGTCCTTAGGACTGATGCATGCTGGGTAAGAGTTTGGCTTGAGAGGTTTTTGGTTACCATGAGCTAAAGCAACAGCTGAGTCACATCCAAGGGATCAGATCCAAACCCACAGGTTGACGACAGAATGAAAATTGACATCAGATCAACCTACAAGACAAACATAAAAATAACCCAAAACCTTTTTGGTCATCATGAGCTTTGTCATAAATGATTTGATCTTCAATGTAGGCCATAAAAAGGACTGCGTATATAGGAGCAAATGAGGCCCCCATGGCTGTGCCTTTGGTCTGTAAATAACATTCGTTGTCATAGAATATCACATTTTTGGTTAACACATGTTCCGCCATGCATAGTAACAGTGTATTAAAACCTGTGGGGTATAATTCTGACTTTGCTAACCAATATTCCAAAGCATCTAGGCCAGCCCAATGGGGGATGTTGGTATATAATGCAGAAACATCCAAAGTGCACAAATACCACCCTTCCTCAAGCTGCATATCTGTTATTATCCGGAGGAATTCAGTCGTATCTTATATTCTTGCTCTAACACATTGGAGCAAGGGCTTCAGATGTAATGTGAGAAACTGAGATAATGTTTCTGTAATAGAACCTCTGCCCGAGACTATCGGTCGACCAGGTGTATGGTTTGGGTCCTTATGAATCTTAGGGAGGAAGTAGATGTATTGATTACAGGGATCTGTAACTGTAAGATGATGTTGAATATCTTGTGTTATAATGCCTTCCTCCCTAGCTAGTTGTAAGAATTCATCTATTTTTTTTTTGAATCCTAGTGTAGGATCAATCACCATATGTTTTTGGTTACCATGAGCTAAAGTAACAGCAGAGTCAGATCCGAGGGATCAGATCCGAACCCACAGGTTGAGGATAGAATAAAAACTGACATCAGATCAACCTACAAGACAAACATAAAAATAACCCCAAACCTTTTTGGTCATCACTAAAACTACTCCACTCTGGCAAAACCAACACTCCCTCTCCAAAAACAGACAGTACGATAGAGTCTGTCTTCACACAGCTTAATTCCTACTTTATACAATCAGTATTATCTCTCTTAGACACTAATACATCTGCCCCTGTCTCTACCCCTGTCCAATCAAAACCACCCACAGCTCTTCAATTTTAGTCCAGTACCTAAGGAAGTTGCTCCTTAAAATAAAAATAATTCCATGGATGTAGACCAACTATCATCAGACTACCTAAAAATGGTCGCAGATCTCACAGCCTTCCCTGTGTGCATACTAATTAATAGGTCCATAGCAGGAAGATACATCTTATCACTGTGGAAAAAAATCCTATGTCATACCAGTGCACAAAGGTGGCTCATCTACAGAGTTTAATGACTGCAGACCGATAGCATTTCTTTCCCTCCTATCCAAAAATTTAGAGAAATGTATCCATACGCAGCTGATGCAATACCTAACCTCAAATAACCTGCTGTCATAAACACAACATGGCTTTAGGCCCCAGCACAGCACCACTACTGCTCTACTACATTTTACCAATATAATAAACCAACACAGAAACAGTGGTCTGCCTGTGTCCACCATATTCTTACACTCAAAGGCATTTGATACTGACTCGCACCAGCAACTGCTCGTTCGATTCTCCTCAATAGGACTTTCATAATACTCCTTTTTGTGGTTTCTTAGTTAGCTAACTGGAAGGCAACAGACTTACTCATCCATTCAATCAGTTACTACAGGTGCCCCTCAGGGATCTATCCTGGGTCTCCCCTATTTAGTATATTTATTAATGACCTTCACATTTCCATTCACCATGCTGGTTTAGTTCAGTAAGCAGATGACTCAATATTAATATGTGTAGCTGTCAAAGGAAAAATATACTTTAAAAATTATCAAAACATGGTAGGTTCAGGTTAAGGCACTTTAATCTTGCAGCAAGGAGACAAAAACATGTTATTACAGAGTTTGTCTAACTAGAAACAGGAAATACTTTCATTTTTATACACTTTCTGATAAGACATTGCCTACCAAGCTGACGTAACAAATTACAAGTCTTTTCATCATCACTTATTGACAATTAGTCTCATGAATTTCTGCTGATTTATCAATTTTTGTGAGAAACTTCCTAAGGAAAACAACGTGGCCTTGGTTACCACCAGTTAGATACATGTAATGTTACCATTCAAGGTACTATGGCTAATTCAAGCACAAAGCTAGCAGTTCATTTCTCTAATAATCCTTTGTCTACATTATCTCTAAGCTTCTGCAGCTGTATGTGTTCTCATACTTCAAACAGAGCTGATTGTTTAGAATCATTACATTTACAGTATATAGCATTGTTCATTCATTCACTCCTGACCTACCAGATAAGCACCTGCTTCTCAAGTACATTTCCAAAAGGCATAAACATGAATACTGCTGTGCTAGCAATTACTAAGTCAGAGGGCATCTTGCAAGTTTCTGAAAGCACACTGCAGTTTCAAAAAGCATCTTTTCAGTCTCATATGAAACTCAATTTATATAAAACAGTGCATATAAAATAGAATGAAAAACATGTTAACTCATTTAGCTTCTAATTAGCATTAAGCATACACACATTAATATATATTTTTCTGACATTTCCCCCCTGTTAATACTTTTTAATTCTATTTTCAAAAAGAATAAACAGCTTGCTTCTTTTCCTAACCTCTTCCAATCAGGATTTGCAGTTAAGAAAGTCATTCAGTTTAGACTTTATGAAAGTGTTTCACATTCTAGCAGCTCTTCAAATTCAGTACTCTGATACATAGTCTCAGAAACTGATATGTCTATAAATTCTTTGATTAATTTCTTCATGCAGGGGATTCCACAACAAAACACAAACTCCTATTAGGAGTAATCCCACCCCAATGGCAATCAAGATGTTCATTAGGATGGAACCCCACCCCCCAAACAAATTCTGGAAAAAGTCCGTCAGAGGGTTTGGGCCTGGTTTGGTCATGGCCGACACTTGCTGAATTACCTCAAGGTGGTCATTAATTTCGTGCTGATGATCTGGTATAAATGCACAGCATTCTTCTTTGATTAAAGTGCACGTCCCACCCCTCGCCGCTAGGGTGAAGTCAAGAGCCATTCGGTTCTGGAGCACTACAGTTCTCATAGCATTAAGTTCATCAGTTATCAGTTCAAGAGCAGAGAAAGTTGCATTACTCATCACTTCGAGAAGTTTAGACAGTTTTCGCAGCCCCCAAATCGATTTAACTGCACCATATGCAGGTAATATGCCTGCCCACGATATGACAGCGTCACTCAAGTCCATGTGTGTAAGTTTGGTACCCACACTATGATGGTCTTTCCAGCCCGCCTCGATCTGTCCCATTGGATTTTCAGGCTTTTTAACAGTCTTCTTGGTCACATCTCGGGTATTTCGAATATTTCCCTGAGGCAAGACTGCAGTGTGTCGTATGGCCGGGACCAGGTACCCCAAAAAACAGCTGCCGGACCAATTCTCTGGTAACCATTTATATGCTTTTTTACCACACACAAAATAACAATCCTCTACTTTAGTAGTTACTTTGTTACGAAATGACTGCCCTGCATGAAACATTTTCCTATCTATTACAGATAACTGTTTAAAAAGTACAGGATTACGTTGTACTTGATCAAGAGTCTTATGCATGGATTTAAGAAATGAGTTATAATCTGTACTACAAGATCCACCCAGATCGTTTGCTTTTGTATAACATTTATATTGTACAGTCACATTACACTTGCTCCAACCCACTTGTATGGTATCATTCTTATAAAAACATACAATTCCCTTTTGTGTCACAGGCAGATACAGTGCTACCTTATCATGTGCTTTAATAGATACTGTGTCAAAAAACAGATTTTCCCAGGTCTCATTGACCCCTAGGGGGATAGCAGTCATTAATAACCCCCCGTATGCTGTTGGTATGGCTGTGCAGATCCAGCAGTTCGAAACATTAAAAGTCTCAGCATACACATGTGTAATTGCCTGATAAGTGTTAAAGTTCGGGTGCCAGTCTATGTTTGGCTCATCACGTTTGATCAGTTAAATTTTTGTGGCAGGGAAAAGGAAAGGCCACAACAAAAAGAACAATGTTATTAGCATAACTATCAAAATAATCATGCAAGTTCTGAGGTTGCTCAATGTCTCTATTCACTCTATACCTGGCCATTTTGTTCTCGTTGTACAACAGTAACAAGGTTTTTGTCCAGTTCAAAGTTCTTAACCAGTTTACAGTGTGTCAGATGAATCCAGGATGCTCGCTCCGCGATCTTGACTGCAGTGGGTGTCGACAGTAGTACCTGGTACGGCCCTTCCCACTTCGGAGAACTCCAATTCTTTCTTTTCACTATCTTCACCCAGACCCAGGTGTCTGGGGCTACTGCTGCTTCCGATTTCGTTTGCTCTTTATCTGAAACAGAATTTAATTGCAAAAGTTTGTTATTCAAAAATCGCCTCATATACCCTGCAAGTGAACTGTCAGCCTCCTGCTCTGCAGACATGAGAGGTTTCCATTGAGGTGTATAATATGCCCTCCCAAACAAAACTTCAAAAGCAGTTGATCCCTTTGCATTTGGAAGAGTTCTCATGCTCAACAGTGCCAGAGGTAAACAGTGCACCCAGTTCTTTTGTGTCTCACTAATCAGTTTCCTAAGTTTATTCTTTAACACCCCATTATGCCTCTCTACTAATTCTGCAGATTGGGGGTGGTATGCACAGTGATTTTTCAATGATATTCCAAAATAGCGACTTAGTTGTCGCATTGTTTGGTTTACAAAATGTGTACCGTTGTCACTATAAATCTTTTCCGGTATGCCAAATCTAGGTATAATTTCTTTAACAAGGACCTTTGCAACAGTAGCTGCGTCTCGATTTTTAGTTGGAAAAGCTTCCACCCATTTGGAAAACATATCTATAATGACAAGGCAGTAATTCTCATTTTCGCATTTGTTCAATTCTATAAAATCCATACAAATAGTATGAAACGGATACAGTGGTGTAGGGAAACTCCCTTGCTTAGGTTTCAATGCCCCTTGTGCATGATGCTTGTTACAAACATGGCATGCTGGTAAATCCATACGTCGTAAACACTCGATTCACTAACTGCACCATCCCCCCTGTTAAGACATGGCTCTGCCCATGGCTCAACAAAGCTGCATATCTACACAAGTTAGATGGTAGAACTGGTTTCTTTTCTTTGGAGATGTACAGTCCCTTCTCAAGGACTGCTCCTCGTTTTATCCATTTTTGCTTCTCTATATTTGTAGTAAGTGTCTGCATTGTTTTTAACATTTCTAAATCTAAAATCTCAGAAGGTTGTAATTCCTCGCTCAAAAGAAAAAATTCTGAAGCTGAAGCTGCCTGTTTTGCAGCTGTATCAGCCCTCGCATTACCTTTTGAAATTCTATCCTGTTGCTTGGTATGAGCTACGCATTTGCAAATAGCTACTTTCTGAGGTAATTGAATAGAGTCTAACAAATCTAAAATAAATTGCGCATGGTTAATTGGTTTACCAGTAGATGTTATCATTCCTCTATTTTTCCACTGTTGCGCAAAAACATGTACAGTAGAAAAAGCATGCTGACTGTCAGTAAAAATATTCACTTTCTTACCTTCTGCTAAGGTACATGCCCTCGTCAAGGCAATCAACTCTGCTGCTTGTGCAGATAAGTTGTGTGGTAAAGACTTAGCTTCTAAAATCTCGGTATCAGAAACTACTGCATAACCCACTAGGTTCTGTCCTGCAGGACCCCTCCTGCACGAGCCGTCCACATAGTATGTCACCTCGGCATCATCCAAGGGAACATCTGTAAGATCTTTTCTAGGTAGTGTCTTTTGCTCAATCTCCTGCAGGCAGCAGTGTGGTTTGCCATCCACAGGGGTTGGGAGCAAGGTTGACGGGTTTAAAGTTGTACATCGTTCAATTGTCATATGGGGTTGGCTCAACAGTATAGTCATACAGGAAAGATGTCTAGCAGGAGAAAGATATGCTACTTCTTCTTGCAGTAAAATAATCGCGACTGCATGAGGCACTCTCAATGTGAGAGGGTGGAACAATACTACTGAGGCTAAAGCCTGCACTGCCATTGCAGCTGCGACTACTGCTTGTACACAGTGGGGCAAGGACCACGCCACTGGGTCTAACTGTAATGAATAGTAAGCTATGGGGCGTTGTTTGTCCCCATGCTGTTGTGTTAACACTGATGTCATATAACTTTGCTTACAGTTTACAGTTTGGAAAAATCGCTTATGATAGTTTGGTAATCCTAAAACTAAGGAAGATGCTATCAATTTTGTTTCAGTTTGCAGAAAGCTGATTCTGCTTCTGGTGTCCACTGTAATAAATCCTGTGCTGCCATCGGCTTTTTGAATATCAAATTAGTCAGCGGAGCAGATTCCAAAGCATAAGTTGGTATCCAACTCCGACAAAAGTTAGTAGTTCCCAGGAAGGACATCATTTCCTTCTTGGTAGTTGGTCTAGGTGCTTGTAATATTGCCGTTTTCCTGTCTTCGTCTAATATTCTGCCCTCTTTGGATATTACATATCCCAGGTATTTAACCTGTTTTCTCCAAAGCTGCAGTTTGTTCTTGTTTACCTTATGTCCTTGAGTGGCTAAAAATTGTAATAATGCTATGGTATCTTCTCTGCATTCTTGCTGGGTGGGGGCTTCCAGCAGAATGTCGTCTACATAAAGTAAAATCTGACTACCTTTCGGTGGGATAAATCCCGCCAGGTTACTTGCCATTTCTTGTGCAAATATCTGGGTGTATCGGTATCGAGAAAAATGCATTGCTAATATCTACCACAGAAAAATACTTCTGTTGAGGTTTCAAATCCTTTAATAAGGTGTGTGGATCTGGCACCGTTGGTGCCCTGGGTATAACTGCGTCATTCACAGCCTGTAGATCTTGGACCATACGCCACTCCCCGTTTGCTTTCCTAACAGGAAATAAGGGTGTATTACATGGTGAATAGGGAGATTCTACTAAGACTCCTTCCTTAAGTAAGGCTGCTATTATAGGTTTGATCCCTATCTCTGCATCCTTTCTCAAGGGATACTGTCTTTTCTGAGGTCTAAATGCTGATTTTGGCGTAATAGTAACTGGTCCTGCTGTACGAATAAGTCCTACATCTGATTTCCCTGTAGACCAGAGAGTCTCTGGTATGTCTCGTAAGGCTTTTTCCTCTTCCTCCAGTAAGAGTAATACTCAGCTATCCTCACTTGCCTGTGAGTGCACAGCTGGGTGTGTCTGTGTTATCCAATTCAATTTTTGCTTCTGTACTCCTTGTTCAGAGAGTTCTAACTCTGTCTGTTTTTCCCACCTCGTAACTTTTCCTCCTAAGTCTGCCCACTTCAAATTTCTATTTTTAGTTAAGCTTACATGTGGCAATCGATTAGATTTGTAAAGTGCTAAAAATTCCTGGGGCAATGAACAGCTTATTACACTATTTCCTTCTGTGTCCCAGTACAAATTTCGTAATACTAGCCTATTAGCATGTTTTTTAAACAACTCTTGCTCATATTCTTTATCAGGTCCTGGTCTATTACAGTAACATAGAGTGCAATGCAACAAATGCTGTTTGTCGGTGTCGAGGGAGGGGGATTTACTGATGGTTACGTTTATCAGTTCTTCGGTTACCACCCCTGGACCAGTCGTAACTAAGTCCTGGCTGTACCAATAATATGTTTCACCCTCCGGTCGCACTACAAAAGTATCCATTTGTCACTGCGCTTCCATACCCTGCATGGTTGGAACAATGGCTATGCAAAATATCTGCATCAAGTCTCTGCCCAAGAGATTGACTGGGCATTTTGCAGAAACAACAATTTTGTTTTTCTGGCTCATTCCTGATACAGGGTCAGTTATTGCTATGTCATGGGAGAGTGGCTCCCGATACAGCTGTCCATTAGCTGCTTTCACTAGTATGTAATCTGGTGATTCTGAATCTTCTGGGAGTTTGGAAGGATGTATCAGGGTCCGAGAAGAACCTGAGTCGCACAGAAATTTTACTTCCCTCCCCTCTACCAGAAGCGTAACTTCCGGTTTTGTATCTGCTAAGTAGAGCTCTAGGTTCAATAATGCTAAGTCCAAAATTTCATTTTCTTCATCATTTATGAATTCATGTACATCCTCTATCCCTTCTGTCACATCCTTTACCCTTGCTACCACATTTGCGTTTGTCTTTCCTGTTTATTCTTATCCAGTGATTCCTGACTATCATATAGTCATTCCTCACCCTCCTTATCTTCCGTAGTTATCTTCTTATTTAGCCTGCAATCCCTTGCCAAATGTCCCTTTTTCCCCGCATTTAAAACATTCACCCCTTTTCTTTCTTTCTTCAAAATCTTCTGATCGTTTAGCAGATTGTTTGTTTCCCTGGGTATTTTTCTTACCCTTCTTCCCGGTCTGTACTGCAGAAACTTCTGACCCATCTTCTACTGCGAATACTTGAGCTTTCTTTTTCTTTTTCTATTAAAATGCCTTTCGGCATGTCTTGCATATTCAAGTAATGACTGCAATCTACTTGTACGATGATCTACCATGTGCTTCGTAATAAAGCTGCTAATGGGAGTAATACTGCCTTTTAAAATGCATTTTTTAGCTGTTGTTCATATGGGGAATCATGTGTTTGATCTTCAGGTACTTGCATTCCACAATGGTTATTAAAACATTCTAATAATCTAGCATAATATCTACCAGCAGTTTCACCTTCTTGTTGTATGCACTGATTAATGCAAGTCCAATCAGCCCTAGGCTTCCCATTTTTCAGAGATTCGGTCTGTCAGACCTTTCACTCTGTTGTCCAGTTCTGCATTACTATGTGGGAGTGGTCTGAGCTCTGCGTTACGGGGATTCCAGTTGCCACTGATCATGTGCCAATCTGGACCTACAATTTGTCTAACTACTTGTTCTACTTCTTCTCCATTCAAATGGTAACTTAACCTCATGCCCTGTAAGTCTTCTGAGAATTTTCTAAAATTAACTTTCGGATGGGGAATTCCCTCTGTGGCTTTCCAGATATCTTCCGGTGTCCACGGTCTATAAACTAAAAGAGTCGGATCCTGTCCTGCCTGTGGATTTGGTACTTCTATGACTGGACATATCTCTTCCTCACTCATAGCTTGTGAATTTCTATTTATTTCATATAATTCAATCTCCCCTCTCAAATTACGTGTTCGAGACCTAGTCTCAATAGGATCCCTGACAAACGGTTTTGATTTTGCAGGAACAGCTGGATATAGCAGAGGGGATCAGCTTGTCCACTCGCTTCATATTCTGGTAAGGGAAGCGGAGGCAGAGGGGGAGGGGCTGTTGCTATTACCAAGTTATTATCTTCTTTGTCTAAGAACATTGCTTTTGAATTTTTAATCTTTTGTTCCCTGCGATTTGCTTCCTCAAGCCACCTGTGTGCCTGAGGGACTCCTAATTGCCGTTGCTTTTTTAGCTGACCTTTCGCGTCTGTTTTAAGTTGTCTGACGAGTTTAATAAGATAAGATTTATCTAGATTACCATCAAATTTGTATTTATCAACCCATTTCGTATAGTACTTAATATTATCGGCACGCTGTAATTGCATATATTTCGAGTCTTCGGTTAGGGGCGGGTCTCGGGAACTTTTCGTGCACTGATTTCCCATGTTGCCTTAGCTAAGCTGTAAGTTGTTACGTAACCCTTCTTATCACGTGGTCCCACGATTTTACACCTTTTCACAGTTTATCTAGAATAACTGTCTACCTATTCTGTTTTCCTGATCTATGACAAAACAGTAATCTTTTGTCCCTGATCTGCGCATGCAAATCTCCCTGACAAAAAGTTCTGTAACTAGTCTCTGATCTAAAACAGAAAAAAGGTAAATTCCTCCTTACCTGACCCTCCGTGAGTTGATCCACTGGATCGTTGACTCGTCCTCCAATCCCAGATCAGAAACAGTGGCTGACCTCTTTCGAACGACAATTCAGTCGGAGGTCTTTCAAAACAGAAGAGCCGATTTGGCCTCTTCTCCGTACGGGTACATGCCACCAGGCCCAATTCTGACCTAGGCCTAGAGCAAGAGGTACTTTCCAGTCCGAAGGACCAAACTGTCAAAGGAAAAATATACTTTAAAAATGATCAAAACACGGTAGGTTCAGGTTAAGGCACTTCAATCTTGCAGCAAGGAGACAAAAACGTGCTATTACAGAGTTTGTCTAACTAGAAACAGGAAATACTTTCATTTTTATACACTTTCTAATAAGACATTGCCTACCAAGCTGACGTAACAAATTACAAGTCTTTTCATCATCACTTACTGACAATTAGTCTCATGAATTTCTGCTGATTTATCAATTTTTGAGAGAAACTTCCTAAGGAAAACAACGTGGCCTTGGTTACCACCGGTTAGATACATGTAATGTTACCATTCAAGGTACTATGGCTAATTCAAGCACAAAGCTAGCAGTTCATTTCTCTAATAATCCTTTGTCTACATTATCTCTAAGCTTCTGCAGCTGTATGTGTTCTCATACTTCGAACAGAGCTGATTGTTTAGAATCATTACATTTACAGTATATAGCATTGTTCATTCATTCACTCCTGACCTAGCAGATAAGCACCTGCTTCTCAAGTACATTTCCAAAAGGCATAAACATGAATATTGCTGTGCTAGCAATTACTAGGTCAGAGGGCATCTTGCAAGTTTCTGAAAGCACACTGCAGTTTCAAAAAGCATCTTTTCAGTCTCATATGAAACTCAATTTATATAAAACAGTGCATATAAAATAGAATGAAAAACGTGTTAACTCATTTAGCTTCTAATTAGCATTAAGCATACACACATTAATACATATTTTTCTGACAGTAGCCTGAACAATAAATGAGCTTCAAGACACTACCCGAAAATCTTTCTCCTCTGTAGAAACAAGAATCAAACCTCCTACTCAATGCCAAGAAAACTAAGTTAATGCTTTTTACCTCAAAACATTGCCAAAATCAAAAAGCAATCTTTTACCATAAAGTCAGCAAATAATACTGTCACTGAAACTGTATCTCACATTAAACTTCTAGGTGTTATAATAGCTGACAATTGCAATCATACCTCTGCACGTACGGTTACTGAACGGCTCAAAGGCATCAAGGAATTACAAAAACATGGTAGAGCCAGCAAACAGTAGACCAAAATCCGTTTATTGAAGGAAGGAGGAAAAAAACATACCGGTTTCGGCCCTTAGGCCTTCCTCAGTGTTTGTGACCGTTACAAAATTCACAACATATATATATATATATATATATATATATATATATATATATATATATATATATATATATATATATATATAAAAATATAAATATATATATTTATATATATATATATATATATATATATATTTTTTTTTTTTTAATATATATATATATATATATATATATATATATATATATATTTATAGAGAGAGGGAGTGGTCCAGCGCCACCTGCAGTCCAAAAAGCAGAATTGCATACATTTAAACATTCATTTTTATATGTATTCATTCAACCCAGGGGAAAAGAGTGCACCTAATTTAATAATCCATTTCTTTTCCATTTTGTTTAATATTGCATGCCAACCAGATTTATTAACTGTATTCCATTGTATAATATCAATCACAGTAAATCTGAACTTGGCATTTGGGTGTTTAATTGTATGTTTGTACAGTGCATTCGTAGGTTTACAAGTCCTAATATCACCAAGATGTTCCGAGATCTTAAATTTGACAAAACGTGAAGTTTGTCCTACATAAAATGCTGAACAATTGCATGATGCCAAATAAATCACCCAGTATGATTGACAATTTGCAAAGAATCTAATAGAAAAAACTTCACCAGTGTTCCTACTAGTAAATTCCTTTGTTTTGCTCATATTGATGCAATGTGTACAGTGGCCACATGGGAAACAGCCCAGTAGAGGGCCCCCTTGTAAGGTTATTTGTTTAGATGAATTCACATTCTTGTTGATATGTTTATAGTGGTTGAAAAAGGAACCCATGTTCCGACCCCATCTATATGAAAAGTGACATCTGTCATCCAATATTGGCCTACGTTTGTTATCTGCTAGCAATATATTCCAATGTCTCCGCACACGGTTGATAACAGTGTCTGTATTTCTCCCATATGTAGTAACCAATCTAATTTGTGAGTTAGATTTCAGTTTATGCTCCTTGTATTGTAGTAAATTCTCCTTGTTTGTGTTAGTAGCATACAGTCTTCCTTGAACAATATCACCTTTTTTATATCCCCGGTTAAGGAACCTTGTGGATAAATCTGACTCATAGGTGGTAAATGTGCTTTCCTCTGAACAAATCCTCCTCAGGCGAAGGAATTGTGATTTTGGAATGTTTCTGCAAATATGGGGAGATGAAAGCTGGAGGCATGGAGTAGGGAGTTGTATTGGGGATATTTACGATAGATTTCTGTTGTTAATGTATGATCTACATTTCTTGTTACTAAGACATCTAGAAAGGTAATCTGATTAGTGTCATAAGTTATTGTGAATTCAATACCCCATTTGTTTTCATTCAAATAAGTCACAAACTCCTTAAGATATACGATGTCAGATCTCCATACCATCCAGCAATCATCCAAATATCTCCTCCATATATCAATTTCATCAATGTAGATGTTATGAACTTTGTCAAAAATGATTTGGTCTTCAATGTAGGCCATAAAAAGGACTGCGTATATAGGAGCAAATGAGGCCCCCATGGCTGTGCCTTTGGTCTGTAAATAACATTCGTTGTCATAGAATATCACATTTTTGGTTAACACATGTTCCGCCATGCATAGTAACAGTGTATTAAAACCTGGGGGGTATAATTCTGACTTTGTTAACCAATATTCCAAAGCATCTAGGCCAGGATGTTGGTATATAATGCAGAAACATCCAAAGTGCACAAATACCACCCTTCCTCAAGCTGCATATCTGTTATTATCCGGAGGAATTCAGTCATATCTTGTATTCTTGCTCTAACACATTGGAGCAAGGGCTTCAGATGTAATGTGAGAAATTGAGATAAAGGTTCTGAAATAGAACCTCTGCCCGAGACTATCGGTCGACCAGGTGGATGGTTTGGGTCCTTATGAATCTTAGGGAGGAAGTAGATGTATTGGTTACAGGGATCTGTAACTGTAAGATGATGTTGAATATCTTGTGTTATAATGCCTTCCTCCCTAGCTAGTTGTAAGAATTCATCTATTTTCTTTTTGAATCCTAGTGTAGGATCAATCACCATATGTTTTTGGTTACCATGAGCTAAAGTAACAGCAGAGTCAGATCCGAGGGATCAGATCCGAACCCACGGGTTGAGGACAGAAAGAAAATTGACATCAGATCAACCTACAAGACAAACATAAAAATAACCCAAAACCTTTTTGGTCATCACTAAAACTACTCCACTCTGGAAAAACCAACACTCCCTCTCCAAAAACAGACAGTACGATAGTCTGTCTTCACACAGCTTAATTCCTACTTTATACAATCAGTAATATCTCTCTTAGACACTAATACATCTGCCCCTCTCTCTCTACCCCTGTCCAATCAAAACCACCCACAGCTCTTCAATTTTAGTCCAGTACCTAAGGAAGTTGCTCCTTAAACTAAAAATACTTCCATGGCTGTAGACCAACTATCATCAGACTACCTAAAAATGGTCGCAGACGTCACAGCCTTCCCTGTGTGCATACTAATTAATAGGTCCATAGCAGGAAGATACATCTTATCACTGTGGAAAAAAATCCTATGTCATACCAGTGCACAAAGGTGGCCCATCTACAGAGTTTAATGACTACAGACCGATAGCATTTATTTCCCTCCTCACCAAAAATTTAGAGAAATGTATCCATACGCAGCTGATGCAATACCTAACCTCAAATAACCAGCTGTCAAACACAACATGGCTTTAGGCCCCAGCACAGCACCACTACTGCTCTACTATATTTTACCAATATAATAAACCAACACAGAAACAGTGGTCTGCCTGTGTCCACCATATTCTTACACTCAAAGGCATTTGATACTGACTCGCACCAGCAACTGCTCGTTCGATTCTCCTCAATAGAACTTTCATAATACTCCCTTTTGTGGTTTCTTAGTTAGCTAACTGGAAGGCAACAAACCTACTCATCCTTTCAATCAGTTACTACAGGTGCCCCTCAGGGATCTATCCTGGGTCTCCCCTATTTAATATATTTATTAATGACCTTCACATTTCCATTCACCATGCTGGTTTAGTTCAGTAAGCAGATGACTCAATATTAATATGTGTAGCCTCAACAATAAATGAGCTTCAAGACACTACCCGAAAATATTTCTCCTCTGTAGAAACAAGAATCAAACCTCCCACTCAATGCCAAGAAAACTAAGTTAATGCTTTTTACCTCAAAACATTGCCAAAATCAAAAAGCAATCTTTTACCATAAAGTCAGCAAATAATACTGTCACTGAAACTGTATCTCACAGTAAACTTCTAGGTGTTATAATAGCTGACAATCTCAAATAAGACCAGCTTATACTGCACACTATTAAATCTCTCTGTCGTTCCCATTTACACACCATGTGTACATCGGGCAACGAGCACCTTTCAGCACTCATTGTTTCTGTAGCAGTTATGGGTTTTACAGGCTCAGGTTGCTAGCCCAAATATGCACCACACACATTTGCACCCACACACTCACACCTAGGGCCAATTTAGTGTCCAATCCAACGACTGTATGTCTTTGGAAGGTGGGAGGAAATTAGAGCACCCGGGAGAAACCCAAGCGAATCCACGGAGGACATGCAGACTCCACACAGAAGACACTCTAGCTGTGAATCAAACCAGATAACCTCTTGCTGTGAGGTGACAATGCTAACCGCTACACCACTGACCTACCCACCTTTAAATCTACACACCAGAAAATAGGCTCCCTTTATAAGATCAATGGATTCCTTACAGATACTGCAAGAAAAATTCTAGCCACCACCTTCTTATTGCCATCTCTATTATACGCCACTCCTATCCTAACAAACGTAATACTCAAAGAATGAAATTTGTTTCCTACTACAATAAAAAAGCTAAATTTGCCATCAATTTCTCTTATAGGACCCACCATTGTCATAGCTTAAAGCAATTAAACTGGCTTGAACTACACAACTACCTAACATATTCACAACAAACTACAGCACACAGACTCATTCATCATCCAGAAAAATGCCCTGTACTACAAAACATACTACTTCCCTACTGTCCAGCATGGGACCTCTGTTCTAGTTCATAGTTTGATTGATCAGTACTAGGCTAACTGCCCTTGTGGGACATTTTAAGCCTAGCCAATTAACCCATGTAAGAATCAAACTCTGCACCTTGTCTCAGTAAAGCAAATATCTTAACCATTATGCCAAACTCAATGCTGGAGGAGACTCACTCTACTCTCAGTACTTTGTTAAACTCTAGAATACTATCCCCACACAAATAAAAATCTCCAACAAACTCAAGAGTTTTAAACCACCACTTAAACATCTTAATCAGTCCTAGTCCTGCACATGCTCATCACAAGGTTAAGACTTAGTGTTCACCATACAATACTCTACAAACGCTCTCCTTAAACAGAACACTCTCAACGTATCACTGAACTACAAAGCAATTTTTATACATAACTGCTGCCTGTACAATCCACCAAGTTGCATGTGGACTTTCTCTTTAATAACTTCTACCTCTGTAAAATCTTAGAATGCATAAATGCCAACTACTGTTTGTGCACTATTCTAAATAGAAATGTAACTACTCTGTGTTTAAATGGAATTTAGTATAATGCAATGTAATCAAATGGAGCTTTTCTCACCAGGCCTCCACTGAAAAGGGGTATTACCCAGTTGGACTTTCCCAGTAAACAAACACAAACAAATACATTCTAGAGTCCACCCCTATAAAAAAAGAACAAAAGAAACCAAATTTCTGGTAGAGTGAGCACTGACCCTGGGGCACTGAGAAAAATAATTTACCAGCATGTTTATGCGATTAAAAAGGAACACAATGTAAATGCTCTATACAAACACTCTCAGAGGTCCAGGCAAAGAAAAAAAAGGCCTGTGGCTGACCAAGTTTGTTAACGACTACAAGTTGGGTGCTGTCACCGACACCCCAAATGATGGTAGCAAACTACAAGAGGGTCTCACAGCAACAAATGACCAGTGCCAAAGTCATGGCCTTAACTTAAGTGCAAAAAAGTGTATTATCATACCATTCGGCAAAAACATGGCTCCTGCTGTTTACCACATCAACGGCAACACCCTAAGCACACAACCTGTGGTGAGAGACCTGCGTACACAGGTTGATAACAATCTCACATTCGACCATCATGTAGCGGCAGTGGTCAGAAAAGCCGCTTACTTGGTTCATCTCATAAGGGATTAAATCCACAAAATGGAGGTTATTACTTCTCTCTACTCCTCCCTCATTAGGCCAATAACTGAGTACGACGTCCCATTTGGTATGTACCTCTCCAAATACCTGCACCAACTGGAAAGCCCACAGAAAAACCTCACAAAGAGAATCCATGGCCTCCAAGACCTGTCCTATGTGGACAGGCTCAAATCAGTTTCACTCTACTCAGTATCGTACAGATTGCTTAGAGGTGATCTGTCTCTTGCCTACAAGGCAATTTCGGACCCTGCCCTACTAGAGATGCTCCACATCCGTAAATCTAACTCCTCGTGCATTACCCAATTGAAAGGCCTAAATCTAATATGCAACATTAAGAAAACCTGCTAGAGAGACAGGTTCGTCTCCCAGAGGCTACCCCATTTCTAGAATAGACTCCCCATACACGTCAAACAAAGTATGTCTCTGACCCTCTAAAAGTGCAACCTTGATGACTGGATGGGAAACTACAAATCTGTCCTAGGGGTTCCATCTGTGTTCCTCACTGACAGGGGTGACAGGTACTGATTGAGGTTTCTTTTTTGGGGATAAACTCTTGGATAGGCTTGTAAGGGCCCCAGGGCCATTAGCCTAGTAACCGCCTATGATTATATGTAAAGACTTTAAGAAATTTGTTTATACAGTCCTGGAGAAATGTCCACTGCCAATGGGTGGGGGGGGATTGGGAGCTCCATTTAGAGCAGTGTGAGCTTTTTTGGCAACTACTTTTGAATGCAGGGGGTTTACCCCGGAATAAATTACTTTATTTCCATTAAACCTGCACTTAAAGCTATCTGACTGTGTATCTTTTTTGACCATATACGTTTTTTAAAATTTATACTACTTTAGGATTTTACGCTTAATTGTCAATTATTTCTTCTGTTTTTACTAGGTGTTTGACACTATCTTTTTAACTTAAATTTATTTCTGAGTTTGGTTTGCAGTGTTGTGTGAACACACTTTTTCTAAGCACTGTCACTTTAAGTTTCTCTCATTTTGGCCCCTTTTTGGCTTTTTAAATGCATCCAGGAAGTTAATAAAGAATAAAAAAATACTGCAAAACAAACAGCATCAATAGCAAATAATTTTAACATATATAAAAAACAGCACCAAATATGGCCAGAGTTCAAATAATAAATCAAACATCAACTGAGATAAAAAAATCATCTTCTTCTTTCGGCTTTTCCAGGTTAGGGGTCACCACAGTGGATCACCTGTCCACTCATGATTGGCAGTGGAGTTTTACGGTGTTGAGTTGCCAGCCCGGCACCCAACCTTCCACAGAAAGCACACACATGCACACACTCATGTCTAGGGCCAATTTAGAGTGTCCAATCCACCTACAGCATGTCTTTGGGATGTGGGAGGAAACCGGAGCACCTGGAGGAAACCCATGCAACCACAGGGAGGACATGCAGACTCCGCACAGAAGGTCGAACCGGAGAACCTCTTGCTGTGAGGTGGCAACACTAACCGCTGCCACCCCAAACAGTTCAAAAGTACTGATACACAGAAATAAACACACTAACATTTCTACACAGTGCTGTTTGCCCTGTGACTAGCAGTGAAAGTCTACTGAGGAAGTTTTGTAGCAAATAAATGACCTATGTAACTGGAAAAAATAAAACCTCAGTAAATAGGCTTTGCTGTAAAATAAATTTATTTTTTTCTGATGAAACACTGATATCTTTAAGGTGTAGAGAGTGGAATCTTCAACAATCTACTGAAGCAATTCAGAATACTGTCATGCAACAGTGAAAAAAAAAACATATATACTGCTTGCATGAACCAGACAGTTCTTGTACTTGTGAACTGTCCTGAGTAAAGCAAGTTAAAATCGGAGTCTACTACTTTCTGGAGACAACTGTTTTGCTCTTGAAATACATAGACTGGTAGTAACTGATAACACTTCTGAATGTACAAGTCCCGTTTCTTGAGAAGTAAAAACAAAAGTGTGTTATGCAGAAAGCCACTTACAAATGGTGAAACTTGATGCAGTTTAACAGAAGTATAACCTGTGGCAAAGTGTAAGTGACATATTAGAAAAAAGCAAGTCTTCCCAAGTAGTGAACTGGTAATACTAATGAAATTGTAGACCATCAAGAAAAAATTGCTTTGTGCCCATAAGGAGATTTGCTCCAGTAAAGGAGTAGCTTAGAAAAAGAAAGATCTTTGTTGGTGCTGTTAATAAAGATCTGCAACAAACTGCGTATGCGACAAAACTACTTAACCAAAACTCTAGTAGCATCTTCTGAAACTAAATCTTATGTAAGGTGCTGCTTCTATGAAGGTAAACCCTCTGAAAGAGAAAAGTGAGTTCTCAATGGTGTAATGCAAAAAGAAAATTACAGTGAATATAAAAAGTGATTAAAAATAAAAAACTTTAATAAACGAGTAAGCACTTTCGAGTATGAGCTGCTTCTTCAGACTAATACAATCAATAAAATGCTTCCATTTAAATATCATTCTTTAAACATTTCAACCAATCAATAAAAAAATGTTCATAAAATATAGACAAACCAATCAGAAAGTAAGATTGAGCCACACCTGAAAACCATGTAAACTAAAACGGTACTTACGTATTATCGCAACCAGATTTTTGCGGTAGTAGTGGTTGCTTCCTGACATTAAAATCTGACCGTTGATGTTGTAATCAAGTCATACAATCTGTTTTCTTTCACACTTATGGTTGTTTTATTGCAGGGTTATCAGGTAAAAATTAAAAACTAAGTTTGGTTGTTTATGTATGCACTTCCATGGCAGCATGTCATGTGAAACCTATTTTGTCCATGCAAAGCACTGGTTTGAAGCACTCCTGACTACAATCTGTGACAACTTTCCCCGCATAAAAAAAACCAGGAAATGAACAATCCACATATTTTTGGCCCTAATATCTTCCAGACACCAGTGAAGTACAATCTGAGTTTGTCTGAGGATACCACCATCAACAACACAAAAATGACGCACTGCTGAGAAGTTCTCCCATCAGAAATAAACCCTAGAATCACCTGCTGACATCATTCACCAACACTTTTGAAAGCCATTCCTTAGTGCAACTTGCTGTTACCAAAACTTTCCTTTCAAGTCTGTGTGCAAAGTGTTAGAATTAAAGACATTACCTAAAGCATTTCCATATATGATGTGGGTGCTTTTCTTGGCAGCATTCCTTCCTTACAGTCACAGAATTCCTTTTGTCAGTAACACAGCAGCCGTGAGAAATGAAGCGTGCGTGTGTAATGCACCAAAACAAGAATAATCTCACATTTACTTCTCTTCCAAAATATATCTCAAGCTTGTTTTTTCTTAGTAAAGAAGTGAAATTACACCTTACGGTGTTTCCCGCATTCCATTTCATTGCAGCATGCGAGTTTCGCAACCGCGAAAATCTGGTTGCGATAATACGCAAGTACCACTAAAACATACACTCATTCAAAGCGGGCCCATTCATAGAAAGCATACCATGTGGTTTAATAAGGACCAAATCAAAAATCAACATTATAACCTAACCACAAAAACTACATCAAGGCTTACAATATACAAAAAATAAACAACTCTGAGGACACATAAAGTCTACCAAAGCCAAATTTGAGGTAAGTTTGGCCTCCCAGGCCAAGGACAACCACAAAGCATTCTTCAGCTATGTCTGCACCCTAAAAGGCAATACACAATTGTGTACAGAGCTCATTGTAAATGGAGCCACCTATACTGAGCTAGAAGATATAGCAAGCCTCCTGGATGATAAATTCATCTCCAACTTTACCCCTCTCTCCCCCCCTCAACCTTCCCTTAGGAAATATCATCAAATATAATGCCTGCTACTATCACTAGGGAAAAGGTCCTTAATGCTCTCTCTAAGACCAAGAACACTGTATTAATGGGCCCAGACAATATCCCACGATGCCTTCTAAATAGCATGAAACATGGCCTACCAGGGTTTCTGGAATTACTAATTCACTGTGGCCTTCAAAAAGGCTTCAGGCCTCATGTATGGAGAATGGCAACAGTCATCTCTCTGCACAAAGGTGGGCCATCTACAGATCCTGGAAACTACAGACCCATAAGTCTCACCAGTCTTACATGTAAAGCCATGGAAAGAATTATCATGGAGATGATCAACAGAGATATAGTAAACCTCCAGACACTGGACCCAACCCAGTTTGGTTTCGTCAAGGACAGATCATGCTTAGTCAGCCTGGTGGACTTCTTTGAGAAGGTCAGCGAAGCAATGGATGAGGCAAAATCATTCACACTGCCTACCTTGACCCGGCCAAGGCATTTGACACAATATCCCACTCAACTATTGTTGACAAACTCAAGAGTTTAGGTAAAAACCCGTATGTCACCCAGTGGACAGCCAACTGGCTCGCAGACAGGACCCAGGAAGTTAGAACTGGGGAGTCCACCACTACAAAGAGGCCAGTCACAAGTTGAGTCCCCCAGGGATCAGTCCTTGGACTGTTCCTTTTTGCCATTTGCTTCTCAGAAGGCAAGGCCAATGTCAGTGGTCTCTGGCTGAGTAAATTTGCAGATGATTGCAAATTATGAGCTGTCATTGAATCTCACATTGACACAAATGTTCTCTGGGAGGGGCTGACAGACAATCAACTGGTGTCAGAACCATGGACTAAAACTAAATGCCAACAAATGCATAATAGTAGCCTTTGGGAAGTCATCCATCCCTGGTAACTATCATACGGACAACACACCCCTTAGACTTGACCCAGTAGGCAGGGACTTAGGGACACACACAGATAGCAAGCTAGACTTTGACCGTCACATGTCTACAGTGGTGTGGAAATCATTGTATGCTGCACAACTTATAAACAAAGGTATGGTATCCAAGTCCAAGGAAGTCATTGTTCCACCGTATTTGGCATTTGTCACACCTATCATTGAGCGTAATGCCTCCTTTGGTATGTACCTAACCAGGCATATCCAACAACTGGAATGTCCACATAGGTTCCTCACTAAAAGAATCCTGGGCATAAGTAAAATGCCCTGTGTAGACTGCCTCAAGGTCCTATCCCTGTATTCTGTCTCCTACAGGCTTTTGAGGGGAGATCTATCCCTGGCATACAGGGCATTGTCAGACCCCAGTCTGAAGGACCTCCTATCCACAAAACAGCACCAGAATTACCCATTCTAAAGACTTAAACCTTGCTGTGACATGAATAGGACCTGCTGAAGAGATAGGTATGTATCCCAGAGATTACCCCTTCTATGGAACAGGCTCCCCATCCACGTGAAGCAGAATTCCTCCCTAACCCAATTCAAGTGCAACTTGGACAACTAGATGGGAAACCGAAAATTCATCCCTGGTTTGGCACCTATGTCTCTAATGGACACAGACAACCTATAAATGGTTCATCTCCCAGACCCATGCTTACACTTATCAAGGGTATCAGAACTTGTCAGAGATTTGGGATGCATGGCTAGGCTTAAAAAGGCCCTTGTGGTCATTAGCCTTGTAAACATCTATGAACCTATGAAATACATACATAAAAAACATACATAAAAATCTACACATTAATTGAATAAAGACATCATCTAACAAGCCTGCCAGATTTTAGAGCAGGTTTTGGAGATATGTGTTCATTCAGACTGGACCCTTTATTTGCTTGCAGCAGAATAATCCAACAAGTTTCAGATGTCTCGGTCTTATTACTCTTTTCAGCAGGTCTCCACTGAAAAAGGGCTATCAGCTCAGATGGACAAACCCAGTCAACGAATGTAAAATAAAATAAATAAATAAAATACCTAAATCACCCAAATGTCCCATATAAAATAATCCATCAATCACTACCAATTTAAAATGGTGTTTTTTTTCTTCTTCAGAAACATGCTTCACCATAGCACTACAGAAATCACTTTTACGTATATGATAGACATGTTTCCTAATTCTATATTTCAACAAACTATTGGCTTTCCCAACATAAAAACGTTTGCATAAAACACAATATGCAAGGTAAACAAGGTCCTTTGTATCACAGTCAGCCCTAACCTTGAAAAAGAGTAGGCAGACCCCGTATGAAGATGTATAAAAATATATGAACTATCAACGAAACTGCAATAATCACAACCACCACATGGGAAAGTACCCATAGCTCCCTCATCTACAACACTATTATTAATGTTAGAAGGACAGCACAACATCCTTTTTAGTGAACGCTTATTTCGAAACCGAAAAGAAAGTTTAGTACCTATAAAATTCTTTATTTTATCATCAGTCAAAAGGACTGACCAGTCCTTTTCAAAAACCTTTGTAATAAGTTTAGAGTTACTACTACAGTGCAAAGGGACCAACACTAAAGTTCTATCTAAAGATGGTTTAGCTGTTGATGTATATCCAGAAGAAAAATATGGTTTTGACTTTGCCTCATGGATAACCAAAATTCAAACCATCCCGGAAGTTGTTTTACTATTTCTGAAGAAGTTCCTGTAGTTTTTGGAATGAAAGTTCTAGAACAGGATTAAAACTATTCACTGACATCTGTGCAGCGTTTTTTGTTTTTATTTGCTTGTCAGTACACCACTTTGTGGTGTTTGCTGATTATTACTTACAAATAAGTCAAATAATGTTGCAGGAGAACTCACTCTACTCCCAATACATTGATAAACTCTGGAATAGTATCCCCACACAAATAAAACTCTCCAACAAACTCAACAGTTTTAAACCACTGCTTAAACAACATCTTAACAGGACCCAGTCCTGCACATGCTCATCACAAGGCTAAGACTTTGCACTCACTGTACACTCCAAATACTCTCCTTAAACAGAATACTCAAATACTCTCCTTAAACAGAATACTCAGTCTCATTAAAATGACAAAGCATTTTTTAAACATAACTGCTGCTTGTACAATCTACTAAGTTGCATGTGGGCTTTCTCTTTAGTAACTTCTATATCTGTGAAATCTTAGAATGTATAAATGTAAATACTGTTTCTGCAATATTGTAAATAGAAATGCAACTACTCTGTGCTTAACTGGAACTTAGTATAACGCAATGTTGCAAATGGAGCTTTTCTCCCCAGGCCTCGACTGAAAATGGGTACTACCCAGTCAGACTTTCCCTGTAAAGATAGATAGATAGACAGACAGATTAGATAGATAGATAGATAGATAGATAGACAGACAGACAGATATATAGATAGACAGACAGATAGATAAAGAAAAAAAATTCTAGAGTCCATCCTTATAAAAAAGCAGAAAAAAAGTTCTGGTACAGTGAGCCTTGACCCTGCCTGAAAGTGACTAGTTATGGTGAGAATAACAGAAAGGAAAGGCAGTTACTCCTTCATTCTTACCTTCATAGGAAACACACAGCTGATCAGTACTCCTGAATTATTTAGTTCTGTCCAAGAAGTATCTGAACTGCCTGTGGCTATTCATTATGCAAGATTCTTTCTCCTCTGTTTTTATGTTTTGGAAAGAATACTGGGAGATTAATATATTGGTTTAAGTTAAACTTTGGAACAACTTCAGGCATAAAAGAAGGATTTGTTCCAAAATAAGCCCTTTGTGGAAAACATGGTAGTGTTGACTCACCTTACGAGCCTATTATGCATAAATCAGAGCAATAAGTAATAACAGTATTTCGTGCTAAGAACCTCAAATCAGCATGACGAGCTGGTTCAAACAGAACAGTTAGCTTTTCAAACACACAGTACTGAAGAAGAAGCCACCTGTTTTCTGATCGTACAAATATGTAACACCCCTTTCAAAAGCTGCTTGACTTCAGATAAGGAAAAAAGGAGGGATTTAAAGGTAGACATGCAGGAATGGCCGAAAGAAGAAATCTTGACAGAGCACTAAGAAAGAGGATAATTCTCACAAATATTCTACAACCAGAGGCACACTATCTTTGAAACAGTCCCGGTTCTTATTCTGGCACCAACTAGAAAATCTTTTCCATTTCCATATATAAAATTTCCTACTTGCAGTTTTTTTTTTACTTCTTTACTACCTCCTGCGTATCCCCAGAGAAAAGGTGACAAAAAAAGATATCAAAACTGCATGATGCAGGTAGTCAAATGAAATAACTTCAAGTTGGGGTGTATCAAACAAACTCTTATCTTGTGGGAGCAAATACAGTCTGTGGGAAGCGTGTGTTGATTGCCCTTGGCAAGTCTCAAAAGAAGACAGAACCATTGGTGCCAGAGTCAAAAGTGAGTCATCACCATCATCTTTGGGGAGTCCTTCTGATCTTTACAATAACCCTGCCTGCCAGAGGAAAGGGGAGTAATGCATAGAGGAACATTGCTATCCATGGGAATGAAAAAGCATCTCTTTTCCAGGCCTGTTTGTAAGGAATTCTAGAGCACAATTTCTTTAACTGTCTATTTTGAAAGGAGGCAAACAGATCTATTTGAGATGTTTCCATAGTTGTTCAGTTCCTGGAAGACCCCAAGGTATATCTTCCATTCATTAGGGTCTGTCCTAGTTCTGTTTGTTTGTTACAAAGTTCTGATCTGATGGACTGTGAGAAGCCTGCCAAGTCAAATTACCATATTTCAGGCCATCTTGGTAAGCCTGCAAAGGTGATAAGATCTTGTACCGCTTTGTTTATATACCACATCACAGTGGTGCTATTTTTGTTAACTTGCAAAGATCTCAGAGACCAGCGATGGTTTAATGCCTAGAGAACATTGATCACCGACATCATCTATTTGCCATTTCTGTGCTTTTGTCTGTCCCATTTGACATTTGTTCCACACATCAAGCACTTTCATCCCACTGGATACAGACACTCCAGGAAAGTCTGAGGCATCTCTAGTAAAAGACTGAGGAGTCATTAGAGAAAAGGGGAGCTGAGGATCAAGAAAGAACTTGTTCAAAAAACACAGAAACTCCCTTCTTACAAATAACAGCACTGGGATCCGAAAAGAAAGGGTGATGACAGAGTCTAGTCTGATCTGAGGTACCACTGAATTTTTCTCATGTGAATTCTGGCCAAGGAAAACATGACAATCATAGAAGCCATGAAAAGTACAGTTGTGTACATTTACCACAAATGTAGATGTTCAAGTGTATTCACTGTTGCAGTCATCACATTTGGATTATCTGCCTGCCCTCAGTCGGCCTGAATCCCAGAGTATTGGGATTTCTGCATCAGATGCTATTGCTTCTTCCATGATGTCAGGTCGTCAGGGGTATAAAACATGCAGCCGACGCCATTACATCAGTTTTTCTTGCTCCAGATGTCAGGTTCCCCCAAAATAGGAAGCAATTACATGGTATGGAAAACCCCCAGCAAAAAGCAAATACACATGATATAAGATATGCCAAACAAAAAAAGATAGGTAGAAGTAAAGAGAAGTCAGGGGGCTGGAGGGAGGGTAACCAGGACTGCAACAGTGAATACACTCAGACATCTACATTTATGGTAAGTGTACACAACTGTACTATGTTCTTCATGTTTCACTGTTGCAGTCATCACATTTGGGTTGATTCCCAAAGCTAAGGAAGGGTGGAGGTAGTTAAGAAGCATTAGGGCTGGCAATCAAACTGTAAGACTGCTATGGCAAATCCAGCTCTGGATTTAGAAAAGATAGGTAAGTGGTAATGCTTGATGAAAGTGTGTACAGAGCTCCAGGTTGCAGCTTCCAGGATGTCCATGGTAGGGACTCCCCCAAGGAATGCTATAGAGGTTGATGTAGCCCTAGTGGAATGTGTTCTAATCCCCTGTGGGGTAGGTTTCCCATGGTGTTTGTAGCAGAAATGGATGCAGTGTGCTATCTATTTAGAAATGGTTTGCTTTGAAATGGCCTTGCCCTCTGCCCCTGCAGCAAAGCTGACTAGCAGCTGGTCAGATTTTCTGAAAGGCTTAGTCCTGTCTAGATAGAACCTAAACTGCCTGTGCACATCCAGGGAGTGCAGGATCCTTTCCCCTTTATTCTGAGGATTAGGGGAAAAAAGTTGGCAAATGAATGGATTGGTTTAAAGCCACAGTAGATACCACCTTGGGCATAAATAATGGGTTAGTCCTGGTGGAAACCCTGTCTGCATGGAAGATAATGAAGGGTTCCACGGCCATAAGGACCTGCAATTCAGACACTCTTCTTGCTGAAGTGATGGCTAGACGTAAAGCTGTTTTCCATGAGCGGAATTTTAACTCTGCTGTGGCAGCAGGTTCAAAGGGTGAAGCGTGAGCTTTTTCAATACAAAGTTAAGGTCCCAGGCAGGAGTGGGAGCTTTCCTGGGAGGTCTTAAATTTTTGGCTCCTCTCAGGAACTGTTTGACCAAAGGATGAGAGAAAAGGGGTGGCTCAGTATTATAATGAGCTGAGATGGCAGAGGCATGAATCTTAATGGAAGAAAAGGATAGTGTGGAGCATTTCTGTTGAGTAATCTAGTATATGAGGTAGGCTGGGCACAGTTGTGTCCATTCCCTGAGACTGGCTATAATCCAAATAGGATTTTCTAGTACTAGGCCTCCTTACCTCAAGAATGACATCCAGCAACTGCTTACTGAGAGTTGCTGGTGAAGAATTCAGGGGATGAGCCAGGCTGCTAGGTTCAGGGTCTGTAGCTGAGGGTGCAAAATCTGGTGCTCCTGCTGGGACAGCAAGGAAGGAGTCTGAGGCAGGTGCCATGGTGACACTACTGTCAGACTGTGCAAAAGAGGATACCAGTGCTGGTGTGGCCAGTCTGGTGCAATCAGGACTGTCCTTGGCTTGTCCTGTTTGATCTTTAGTAGAACCTTCGAGAGGAGGGGCGGGGGGGGACACAGATTGAGAGGCTTTCCCAGGTAAAGGACAGGGCATCCACTTTCCAAGCTTAGCTGTGAGGAGTTCAGGAGCAATATTTGCTCAACTGATAGTTCTGAGGGGAAGCTAAGAGATCCACCTCTGGTGCCCCCCATCTGTTCCTCAAAAGCTTGAATATTTTGGGTTCCAGTTTCCACTTGTGTGGGTCCATGAGAATTCTGCTTAAGTTGTCTGCCAGTGAATTTAGTTTGCCTGGCAGGAATTGAGTTTGCAGGTGCACTTGGTTGCTCAAGGCTGTGTTCCACAGAGCCATGGCTAATCTGCAGAGTGGGTAGGAATGGGTTCCCCCCTGCTTGTTTATGTACGACATAACTGTGGCGGTCGTCTGTTTTTACCAATAGTTGTCCTGGAAGAATAAGGCCTTTGAAGGCTGTCAGAGCATTCTGTACAGCTAACATTTCTTTTTGATTGATATGCAGCACTCTTAAACAAACGAAAAGTACTTCATTCACCTAAATTTTGTTGAGTACCCATTTCCCTATAGGTCCTTTCTGACTCAGTTACACAGCAATCTTTTTCACTATTTCTAGCATGTCGAAGGGTCAGTTGCTAGCGTCCTCTCCTGTTCAGCTGGTGAATCTGGGAATCTTGAGGCAATGTTACAATTGCCTCATGTACACAGACAACCCTCTCCTCCTCCCAACAAATACAAATATATGCGAGAGATGCAACTATATAGCCAAACTGGAGGCTGAGCTCTCTCAATTCAGTACTGGCAAGACCAGTCAGGAGGAGAAGGTAACCACGCACACCACAAACCCAGTCTCACATAGAACTATCACAACTGCAAACCAAACACATAAACACACAAAAACATACTGAGGCTGATTAAAAATCTACCAAAACAACAGAGGCCTCCAAAGCAGACACCCAAGCAACCACCACCTCAAGACATAGCAAATGCAACACATAGTTCACAAAGTCAGTGTGCTAAACAGTCACAGCCCTTAAGGCCAAACATGCCAGACACACTTGTAATAGGTGACTCCATAGTCAGGCACACTGACGTCCCGCTCACCAGACTGAACAAGGAGAGGGTCACAGTAAGCTGCCTGTCGGGAGCTAGAATCCGCCACATAACACAAGCACTCAGGTCACTCCACAGCAAGTACAAATATGACTCAGTCATTGTACATGCAGGTGTGAACGACCTGAGACGTACCTCTCTGGACTACATGAAAAGAGACATAGAGGAGCTCTCTGATTATGTAGCCCAGGCCGGTATGACCCTGACCCTGAGCAGCATCTTACCCTCACCAAGAATGATGCCACAGTACAAAGACAAAATGATCAGTTTTAACAATTGGCTTAATTACTGGTGTCATTCTAAGGGGATCCAATGTCTGTCTGCTTGGGATGACATGCTTGACAAGCCACGCTGCTTCGCAAGGGATGGTTTGCACCTGTCACCCCTGTGCTTCCGGATATTGGCCAAGGCTCTTGCCACCCCCATAGTGCCTTTTTTAGGCAAGGCTCAAATGACAAACCTACCTCCCTAGAAAACACAAGTGGAAAAAACTAAGGGTAATGCTGCTCAATGCCAGAAGTCTAAACCTCAAGATGCACGCCCTCGAAGCCCTCCTCAGTATGGAGAACATCGATGTCTGTGCAGTGACTGAAACCTGGTTCAAGGCTCCTGAGAGCACCCCAGCACTATCAGGTTTTACCTCATATCATGCTTTCCGGCCCCAAAACTTGGACAGAACCACAAAAGGAGGGAGTATCCATTTTCATCAAAGATACCCACACCTCCAGGTTAGTGGCAACGCACGAAGCATCGGAGACTATCCAGGTGCAACTAACCATAGGCAAAACTGCCTTACAGTTTGTAGCATGCTACAGACCACCCTCTCAAACTCAGGAACCCCACACAGCCTTCCTGAAGACACTGGAGAGTATGAATGTCTCTCCAAATACCATCATTTTGGGAGACTTCAACTACCCAAACATAGACTGGGAACATTACTCAAGCCCCAACACTCTAGCCCAAAGGTTCTTAGAATTCATAAACTCAAATGCAATGGAACAACTAGTCACCATTCCCACAAGAAGAGACAATATACTAGACCTGATCATCACAAACATGGGGACAAAATGCTCCACACCGGAAGTACATCCCTCTTTGGTAAGATCAGACCATAAATTAATCTCACTGGAAATCCACATCCCGCCCCCACCCCCTGCACAAAAGACCACAGTGAAGAACTTCTCAAAAGCAAACTTCACACTTCTTAAGACTGAAGTGGTATCTTTCAAGGCCCCTGTGCCAGTGGAAACCACAACCCACACTGCTGAATCCTTTGCAAATGCCTTCTATGGGCACCTTCAAGAATGCATGGATCATGCAATCCCAAATAAAACCAAGACCCATTCCCCAAAGACAGGCGACGGTCTGGTGGACCCCAGCCATAAACAAACTTTACAACAGAAGGAGGAAGCTACTACATGACAGAGCAAAATCCCTAAAAGGAAAGGCATCTCTGATCAGTACTAGCAAAAAACTACGATCACTCATAAAATCATCCAAGGCCAACTTTGAGAGAAAAATCGCAAATGACACAAAAGACAATCACAAGGCCTTCTTTAGCTATGTTAGAAACCTGGGTGGAAACTCCCAGATATGCTCAGAGTTAGTCCAAAATGACACAAAATACACTGAGCCCACTGACATTGCCAACATTCTGGCAGACAGGTTCAGTGCAAATTTCTCCTCCCGTCTCACCCCCAAAAGGAGAAATAACTATCCCAGCAGAGTGTAGCCTCCCTAACATCTCAGATGCCCAGGTGAGAGCCGCCTCTCTAAAGCTAAAAACACAGCATCAATGGGACGGATGGTGTCCCGGGCTGTGTGCTACATGAACTCAAGAGGAACTAAACCCACACATAAGGCTGCTGTTTAATCTTAGCCTTACCACAGGATACGCACTCCAAAGAGTGGCGTACAGCAACAGTGGTCCCACTTCACAAAGGCGGTGCTTCTACGGACCCTGGAAATTACCGCCCCATAAGCCTGACGAGCCTGGTCTGCAAAGCTATGGAGAGGATCATTATGGAACTCATAAACAAAGACATTGGGGACCTACAGACATTGGATCCTACCCAATTTGGCTTTGTCAAGGGCAGATCCTGCCTTCTGAACTTGGTCGACTTTTTTGAAACAGTCACTAAGGCCACTGATGAGGGTAAGGCAGTTCACACAGCCTACCTTGAACTTGCAAAAGCCTTTGACACAATACCCCACTCGGGCATCATAGACAAACTCACCAGCTTAAATGTAAACCCATATGTCACAAGATGGGTTGTAAACTGGCTCAAGGACAGAACCCACAGGGTCAGAGTTGCTGGAGCTATGTCAGACTCTAAGCCAGTCACAAGCGGTGTCCCACAGGGCTCAGTCCTGGGACCCCTCTTGTTCGGCATTTATTTTTCCGAGGTACAGGCAAACATAAGAGGATTGTGGCTGACAAAGTTCGCAGATGACTGCAAACTGGGCGCCATAATTGATACTCCAGCGGACACAAACATCCTTCAGAGAGGCCTCATAGAAACGGATAATTGGTGCCAGAGCCATGGCCTTAAGCTAAATGCCAAAAAATGTATAGTCATACCCTTTGGGAAAAACAAGGTACCGACAAATTACCACATAGGCGGTAATCCATTAAGTACGGAAGAGGTAATCAGGGACCTAGGGACCCAGGTTGACAGTAACCTCTCATTTGACACTCACATTGCCAAAGTGGTTAGGAAGACCTTCTATATTGCCCACCTTATCATGAAGGGTTTCACATCTAGATCAAGAGAGGTCATTGTGCCCTGTACTCTTCTCTTATCAGGCCAATGATTGAGTACAATGCCCCATTTGGGATGTATCTCACCCGACACCTGCAGCAGTTGGAAAGACCCCAAAAGTTCCTCACCAAGAGGATAAAGGGTCTTAAACATATGTCATATGCTGCCCGCCTGAAAAACTCCAGCTCTATTCAGTCGCATACCGCCTACTCAGAGGTGATCTGTGCCTGACGTACAAGGCCATGTCCAATCCTGAATTAATGGACATGCTCCACCTCAGAAAATCCAAATCCATCAGAGCCACGAGAACAAGTGACTTAAACCTCAACACAGAAATAAATAGAACGTGCTGGAGGGACAGATTCATAACCCAGAGGCTCCCTACACTCTGGAACAGAATCCCAGTCCATGTTAGGCAGAGACCCTCACTGACTCTATTCAAGAGAAATCTCGACGAGTGGATGGGAGATCGTAGGTTTACCCCGGGGGTCATCTCTTTGTCACTACTAGACAGAGGCATAGTAAACTAAACCCTAAAAGGGCATAGTATTCTCATCCTAAGGGGTGGTGTAAGCCACATACACTCTGGCTAGGCTTATAAATGCCCTAGGGCAGATAGCCTAGTACGAACCTATGAACCTATAAGGTGCATTTGCCTTGAATGCATTGTCCTGCCATGTGAGCCCCCCATGCATAGTCTGATGCATCTGTTGTTAGGATTTGGGTGGCACGGGGTTGAGTGAAAGGGAGTCCCTTGTTGTGGTAGCAGGCCTCTGCCCACAGGCAGTGAATAATAGGAATCATTGTTTTCAGGTCCTGAAAATGTTGACACCAGAGACTTTTTAAGTACCATTGAAGTTTCCTCATATGCAGTCTTGCATACGGAATTAGTAGAATGCAAGAGGCCATGAACCCTAGGGCTTGCACTATTTTTCTTGCAGACAGCAGGGTTTTGGTGGCCAGTAGATTGAAGTAGTTTATCAAATAAATTTGTTTTTATGGAGTCAGTAATGCCATCTGGGAAGTTGTGTTCAAGCTTGCTCCCAGGAATATAATCTGTTGGCTGGGTACCAGATGTGATTTCTTTTCGTTGATGGTGTACCCCAGTGAAGATAGAAGTCTGTTTACACATGTCAAGTGTTGTAGTAGCAATTCCTGACTGCCCGCCTGAATCAGGCAATCGTCCAAGTATGGGTAAATTTGAATCACTCTCTGCCTGCAATATGCAATGGCTGGAGCTAGGCATTTTGTGAATACCCTGGGCGCAGTAGATAAGCCAAAGGTAAGTGCAGAGAACTGAATGCATAGAGCCTGCTCTGAAACGTAGGTATTTCCTGCAAGATTCCCTTATGGGGATGTGCAGATAAGTTTCTTTTAAGTCTAGGGTTGCTAGCCAGGAGTCCTTGGCTAGCATAGGAAGCAGCTGTTGGAGAGTAAGCATTTTGAATTTTGGAACCACCAGAAAGGTGTTGAGAATAGACAAATCCAGGATAGGACCCCAAGAGTTTTCTTTTCTGGGTACCAGAAACAGTCTGGAATAAAAGCCTTGTCCCCTTTGTTCTGCTGGGACAGGTTGAATAGCCTTGATAGTGAGAAGAGAAAGTACTTGCTTTTGGGCCTCTGCCCACTGGTTTGGGGGGAGGTCTGGCCACCAGCTTGGGGTTGGGAGTAAGTGGAAGTGGAATCTGTATCCCTGGGAAACAATATTTAAGACCCACCTGTCCTGGGTAATGTACTCCCAGTTTTTGGCATGCAGGGCAAGTTTCACTCCTAAAGGTGCAAGGGTCTATATTAAATCATTGAACGCTTAGAAAAGCGAACTATTATTTATCGACTCCATGTAAGCGAAAGCTTACAAACTCAAACGCTTAGAACAGGAAAAAAAATCGCTGTTCCAAAAAAAAAAAAAAAAAATACACTTAAATCATAGCATAAAGTGGGGGGGGGCTTCGTGCCCACACCACCCCTACTTAAATATATGAACTCCGAGATTGCACTACAGTGACAAAAATGACAAAGTAACGGACGCGGCCAAGTGATTTCCCAGGGAAAGAATTTGCTTATATGCTGCTTTGTCATTTTGCCTTTTCATCTTTTCAAGTTCGACCAAGATGCATTCGAAAGAATGCGTCTTCGGTCATCTAATAGGAACCCAAGGTGCAAGTACTTGGGCAAGGCTTGGAAGAGTTAAGGATAAGTCATTGTGAGATTTTACCACAGGATGGGCCTACCCTATCGCAACAAAAGTTTCTCACCAGTTGCTCTAAGGTTACCACAGCCAGGACACACCTCCTATCGACCCTACTTTACGCCTCCTCCATGCTTACCAATCTCCGAAAAACTGAGCTCAACAAACTAGATTGCTGCTATAATAAAACAGCCAGATTTTCCACATGATCACCTTCTAGAACCCACCATTGTCATCATCTTCTTTCGGCTGTTCCCGTTAGGGGTCGCCACAGCAGATCATCTGTTTCCATTTCTTCCTGTCCTCTGCATCTTGCTCTGTCACACCAACCACCAGCATGTCCTCTCTCACCACATCCATAAACCTTATCTTAGGCCTTCCTCTTTTCCTGTTACCTGGTAGCATTATCCTTAGCATATTTTTCCCAATATACTCAACATCCCTCTGCAAAACATGTCCAAACCAATGTAATCTTGCCTCTCTGGCTTTGTCTCCAAACCTTCCAACCTGGGCTGACCCTCTAATATACTTATTCCTAATCCTGTCCACCCTCGCCACACCCAGTGCAAATCTTAACATCTTTAACTCTGCCACATCCAGCTCAAACTCCTGCCTTTTTGCCAATGACACTGTCTCCAACCCATATAACATAGCTGGCCTCACTACCCTCTTGTAGACCTTCCCTTTCACTCTTACTGGTACTCATCTGTCACAAATCACTCCTGAAACTCTTCTCCACCCACTCCATCCTGCTTGTACTCTCTTCTTCACCTCTCTTCCACACTCACCGTTACTCTGAACTATTGAGCCCAAGTATTTAAACTCATTTACCTTCGCCACCTCTACTCCTTGCATCCTCACCATTCCTCTATCCTCCCTCTCATTCACACACATATATTCTGTCTTAGTCCTGCTAACCTTCATTCCTGTTCTCTCTAGAGCATATCTCCATCTCTCCAGGGTCTCCTCCACCTGTTCCGTACTCTCACTACAGATCACAATGTCATCTGTCTAGAACCCATCATTGTGAAAGCCTAAAAAAACTCAGCTGTCTAGAACTACCCCTGACCCTTCAAGTCAACCAACTAGCACTTGCTCACAAAGTACTACATCATTCAGGTAACACATCAGCCCTGCAGCAACTACTCCAGACCTACACCACTACCAGATCCCTGAGATCAAGTACCCAATACCTCCTTGAGGTAACAAACTTTAAAAATGAGGCAGGTAGATCCGTTTATAGCCACTTCATCTCTAAAATCTGGAACTCCCTTCCAGCACACATAATAAATAACAACTCCGCCACCCATCTCAAAAAACTACTCAAAACACACTTCCTGAGTCACAGATTATGTACCTGTACTACCCCTGGATAGTAACTCATATGTCTCTGTTTCGAGCAACTAGAGTAGCAGCTTATCTACTGCTTTTGTAATGTCTGAATGGGGTAATAGTATCACTGAACACTGTAAAGAAACCTAAAGGACATATTATGTCTCGTGTTGAAATGAGTTATGAAGTTATCTAGTGTATCTTCCTTCTATACTTGCTTAAACACCTCTATAACATGTACATATTAATGCAGCCTGTGAATGTTGGTTAACACACTATTTTATATGTACTGTACTTCTATAAGAAGTATAAAGATTGCGTACTCATATTGTTTACTGAACCTTTTGGTTTAACGTGTCTTTCTCTTGTTAATGATGTTACTGCTCTGGAGCTTTTCTCCCCGGGACTCCACTGAAAATGGACATCTATCCAGTTGGACTCTCCCGGTTAACAAATGTAAAATAAAAAAAATAAATAAATATATGAATGGGGGGTAGGCTCTCACAGGAACTGTTCAGCTGTGGAAGTTGGACCTGTCATACTTTATTTATTTTACTTTATATTTGTTTACCAGGACAGTCTAACTGGACAACATGTCGTTTTTCAGCAGAGGCCCAGGGAGAAAAGCTCCACACAGAGAAAATTACAAAAGACAAAAACATAATTAACAATGTAAAAAGAGTTTACAAATAGCCCAAGTAAGGCAATATCTTTAGAACAATTAGACATGGTCTACAGCTTTACAGAGGTTGATAACAGCAAATATGTACAAATAAAGAAACAGTAATGTACTTAACATAAGGTGACAGAAAATAACAATGAATTAAATTAGTACAAATGTTGTTGATTAGCAGAGTTGTGCTTATGTGTTAATTGTACTAAAATACATAACTCAACAAAGAAGTCAATAGTAGTAGTGTTAGTGTGAAAAAAGTCGTAGTAGGAAATACTTAATCTGGGGTAAAGCAGGGCCAGAGCCATTTAGTGGTAAGGTGAGATTTTAGTGTTTGTTTAAAATTGGCTAACGTAGTGCTAGCTGTGATGTTACTAGGTACAGAATTCCAAACCTTAGCAATATAATGTGAGTGGATGGATCTTCCAGCACGGTTGTGTGCTATTGAGATCTGTAAGAGGGGTTTGTTGTTGGAGAGCAGACTTCTGCTACAGGAGTAGGGCTTCAGTAGACCTTGTAGTGATGGAGTATTTTCAGGATGATAAAGGATTCTATAAGCCATATCAAGCTGGGATAGGTGCAAGAGTTGGGGAGGATCTAACCAGTTTAATTGTTTTAGGGCAGAGTAGTGGTGAGATCTGAATGTTGTGTTTGCTGCATACTTAGCTATTTTGCTGTAACAGGATTCTAGTTTTTGCCAGTTCAGTTTTCCTGAGGTTTATTAGTATGGGTGATGCATAAAGAAGAGTTGAGGTCAAGTGAGTTTGGGCTATAGTTATTCTTGTGTTTTGTTACTACAAATTTTATTTATTTATTTATGTAAATTATTATTTTGGTTTTATACCACTGGATTTAAGGAAGCAGCATTTGCATACTGCTTTAAGTTACTCTGATTGTTATATAACTACCCAAATGGGCTACTATAGTTAGTACAAGACAGTTATTGATTTTTAGACTGCAAGACATTATCGTACACTACAAATAAAGAAAAGTAAAAAAAAAAGGAAATAGATGCTGACCTGTTAAAAATTATACCAACTTCCCCTCAGCGTATTCTATTCCAATTCACGATGACTACAATTGACCTAATGGTACGCACACAGTGTACTCTGTGTTGTTACGCTATCCTTCTTGATCAGAAAGATAGTACAACAAAGCAACATGTATTAAAGAAAGTACAGGGTATATTCAAATGTCCACATTCAATAGGGAGGCATCATACATCTGATTCAGGATGCTATAAAAGTATTCATAATTCATCTTAACCACACCTCTCAACTGTCCAAATTTTTACCTCATATTTTTTGGTGTGTTTTTAATAACATGTATGGTTTACTGATAAATTATTGTGCATTGATGTCACTAAATAATGTCAAACATTTAACTAAATCTATCTCATGCTAATATCAAACAGAACTGGTTGTGAAAAAGGGAATACACAGTGCACAGTGGAATGGAGTGGAAAAGATCATCACCTTAGCATTTTGTACGTTCCTTCAGTTCTGAATCTGTATGTGATTGCCTGCAAAAAATGTATCATCATCCCTTTCGGTAAGAGTGATGTTCCTGCTAGCTAGCACATTGACAGCAACACCTTAAATACACACTCAGTAGCAACATTACCTTTGATCACCATGTCTCCACAGTGGTAAGAGAGGCATTCTATATTGCTCATCTCATAAGTAAGGGCACTGCCTCCAGAAAATAAAAGTTATAACCTCCCTGTACTCTTTCTTCATCAGGCCAATAACCGAGTACAATGCCCCTTTTGGTATGTACCTTTCCAAGTACCTGCAGCAATTGGAGACCACAAAGGTTCCTCACAAGAAAAATTCAAGGTTTTCAGCATCTGTCCTATGTGGATCATCTGAAATCTCTGTCACTTTATTCTGTTTCATACAGACTACTCAGAAGCGATCTCTGTCTTGCATACAAGGCAATCTGTGACCCTGCTTAACTGGAAATGAGGCATCGCCGTAAGTCAAATGGTACATGGGTTACTCGCTCTAAAGACCTTAACCTGGTATGTGACACTAATAGAACCTGCTGGAGAGACAGACTTGTCTCCCAGAGGTTACCAGACCTTTGGAACAGACCCCCACTTCATGTCAAACAGAGCACCTCATTGGACCTCTTCAAATGCAGTCTGGATGACTGGATGGGTAACTGTAAATTCACCCCGAGGGGTTCCACCTGTGCCCATCTTGGACATGGGCAATAGGTGGTGATCATGGAAATAAGGGTAGAACTTAACTAGGCTTGTAAGTGCCTTAGGGCCATTAGCCTAGTAACTTCTTATGATCCTACTACTAGGTGTTACAAATAAATAAGTACATGGTAGCGAACTGCTGTTGCCAGCAGTAGTAGAAGCAACAAGTCTTGATTTCTGTATAGTGAAATTCAGCATACATTACAGGTTCATAGGCTGATAGTAGGCTATCAGCCCTAGGGCCAATGCAAGCCTAGCCATAACAATTCCCTGGATACTTCTTCCCACAATATTTGCTTCTCTGGACCCCTGTCTAGCAGGGCGACTGACATGATCCCCGGGGTGAATTTCCCATCTCCCATCCAATCATCAAGGTTCCTTTTGAAGAAGGCCAAGGAGGCGCTCTGCTTGACATGTATGGGCAGTCTTTTCCAGAGTATGGGGAGTCTCTGGGTCAGGAACCTATCCCTCCAGCATGTTTTGTTCATTGTGATGACAAGGGTTAGATCCCTGGAACGTGTGGCTCTGAGGGATTGGGATTTCTTTAAGTGGAGCATGTCCAACAGCTCAGGGTTTGACATGGCCTTGTATGTTAAGCAGAGATCGCCTCTGAGTAGACGATATGCCACAGAGTATAGCTGGAGTTTTTTTAGATGGTGAGCATATGGCATCTGCTTTAGGCCTGTGATTCTTTTAGTGAGGTATTTCTGTGGCCTTTCCAGCTGTTGTAGATGTCTTGTGAGGTACATACCAAATGGGGCATTATACTCTATAATGGGTCTAATGAGGGATGAGTACAGTGGGACAAGGACCTCCATTTTTCTGGATAAAAAGCCCTTAGTGATGAGGTGTGCCACATAGAAGGATTTCCTGACTGTTGGGGCGATGAGGTTAACGAAAGTGAGACCACTGTCCACCTGTGTCCCTAAGTCTCTCATCACACTTTCGATGTTTAGTGTCCTGCCACCTATGTGGTAATTCATGGGTACATGTTTTTTTCCAAAGGGGATAACTATACATTTCTTGGCATTAAGCTTGAGCCCATAGCTCTGGCTCCAGGCATCTGTTTCTGTAAGGCCCTTTTGTAGAATATCCACATAATTTGGGGATTCAATAATGGCTCCCAGTTTGCAGTCATCTGCGAACTTTGTTAGCCATAGTCCCTTAGTGTTGGCCTATACTTCAGAGAAGTAGATGCCAAACAAGAGTGGTCCCAGGACTGAACCCTGAGGTACTCCACTTATAACTTGTCTGGAGCTGGATTTGGAGTCGGCTACTTTTACAGTCTGGGTTTTGTCAGTAAGCCAGTTGGCAAACCATCCAGTGACGTAGGGATTTATGCCCAGCTTAGTAAGTTCTATAATTCCAGAGTGGGGGATGGTGTCAAAGGCCTTGGTGAGATCCAGATAGGCTGTGTGGACCGCCTTACCCTCGTCCACAGCTCTAGAGAACGATTCGAAGAAGTCAATCAGATTCAGGAGACAAGATTGTCCCTCACAAACTCAAACTGGGTGGGGTCCAGTGTTTGAAGGTTGCCAATGTTCTTGTTTACAAGTTGCATGATAATGCGTTCCATGCCCTTGCAGATCAGGCTTGTCAGACTGATGGGACGGTAGTTCCCGGGATCCAAGGCGGATCCTCCCTTGTGGAGCGGGATAACTGTAGCTGTGCGCCACTCAGTGGGCATGAAGCCTGAGGTGAGGCTATGATAAAACATGACACTTAGGTGAGGTGCCAGTTCATTTTGTAGTTCATGGAGTACACAGCCTGAGATGTCATCTGGTCCCATGGATGCTGTATTCTTAGCTTTGGAGAGTGCGGTTTCTACCTGTGCGGCCGTGATTATTGGAATTTGGCAATCTTTTGGTATTGGGATGGGCCCTTTAGGGGGTGAGAGGGGGGTGAAGTTGGCACTAAATCGATCTGCCAGGATATTGGCAATATCCTTGGGATCAGTATATTTAATGCCATTCTGTTGTACCTCAGAGCAGATCTGAGCATTGCCATTTAGATTCTTGACATAGTTACAGAATGCCTTGTGGTTGTCTTTGGAATCTTTGGCAATTTTATTTTCGTAACTAGCTTTTGAGGATTTTATGAGGGATCTCAGCTTCTTACTTAGGCTGGTGAGGGAGTTTTTTGCATCCTGGGATTTTCTTCTTTTCTGCAACAGTTTCTTCCTTCTGTTGCATAGTTTGTTTATAGCAGGGGACCACCAAATTGGCTTCCTTTTTTTGGAGAAGAGCATCTTGGTTCTATTTGGGCAGCCATGGTGGTTCAGCGCTTAGTGTTGCCGCCTCACAGCAAGAGGGTCTCCGGTTCAATCCTCGGCTGGGGTCCCTCCTGTGTGGAGTCTGCATGTCCTCCCTGTGGTCGCGTGGGTTTCCTCCGGGTGCTCCTGTTTCCTCCCACATCTCAAAGACATGCTGTTGGTGGACTGGACACTCTAAATTGGCCTTAGGTGTGAGTGTGTGCCTTCTGTGGAAGGCTGGGTGCCGGGCTGGCAACTCAACACCGTAAAACTACACTGCCAGTCATGAGCGGATAGGTGATTCGCTGTGGCGACCCCTAACCGGGAAAAGCCAAAAGAAGAAGAAAAAGAAGATCTTGGTTCTATTTGGGATGGCACAATTCATGCACGAGTGGATGTGCTCGTACAGTGCCTTAGTGTAGGATTCTGCAGTCAAACTTCCAGATCCCATCTGCGCGGGTGTTGCAAAGTTTGTCACTTCTGACTTCAGTAGCATGAAGTTGGCTTTGGAGAAGTTTTTTAAGGAGGTTTCCTTACTGGGGGGTGGGATGTGGATGTCAAAGGTGATTTGCTTATGGTCAGATCTGACCAATGAGGGGTGACCACTGGTGTGGAGCATCTATCTCCCATGTTGGTAATGACCAGGTCTAGGATATTGGAGCCCCTGGTGGGACAATGGATTAGTTGATCCAGGAAAAGGCTGTATGAGTGGACATGCTGATTCACACATCTGGGTAGATAGAGAATTAGGATCACAGCTATCACAAACACAAATCCTCTACTGATAACAAGAATTTGCTTTAGAAGAACAAACGCAGATCCACATCTACCACTACAGCAACAGGGAGGGAAAAGCCAAAAAGATGATGTACAAGTATTAATGAAAGGTACCATTAAGGTCGTTTTCACAATTTAGTCTGCTCCTGACAAATACGATGACGGAACTACTGTATAATAAATAAACTGCTAATTTGCAATGTTGAAATCCTTACTGTACTGTTTTATGACTCAGTGATCACAGCTGCTGTTGTGGATATTTGCTGAGCACATAGATGTCTACGTTAAAAAAAGGCTAAGGCATAACTGATATTTTACAACAACAAAAAAAAGACTTACTACTGCCATATCATCGAAGTTAAACAACCCGTTTTGCAGGCACCAAAGTGACACTTCAAATGGTTTTATATCACGGACCAGCTCAGGGGTAAATATGTTCACAAGCTGCAAGTAGATGTCCTCTTCTGCTTCTATAGAAGCAGTTGGCATCTCTTTTGAATCCCCCTTTAAATAGGCAGCAGCACGTCCGTAACCCGACAGGTTCAACGCCTGAATCAACATCCGAACCAGCTCAGAAGAACGAGGACTCTTTTCTACTTTTGATATTAGTAACTCCACAGCCTCCCTGTTACCTAGTGTGTTAGCTTTGGTTCTAATTTCTTCTTTGTCATCGTTGCTTAAATCAGGCATAAAGTCCAGCACGGGTTCCACCTGAATTATTTTATTAAGCCTGTTTCTAAAACAGTTCAAGAAATACAGGCAATGCTGACCGACATCCCCCTCTGACTCATACATTTTCACGCACTTAATAAACAGGGTGAACGTAAAATTCCAGCTTTTAAATTCTGAGGTATCTGAGGAGATTAAACACCGAAGGCACGAGCCGCCCTAAGCGAAGACTTTACTTCACTCGCGTCAAGTTAAAACTGAACCTAAACCACTAAGCAAAGCAAATAATCAGCTGTTGTCGGTTTCGGTTTCGATTCTCCAATTCTACTCCTCACCGGAATAAAAATAACAGAAACTTTAGCTGAACAGAAACTTACATCTAGCTGAGAGTGTAGGTAGAAATTTCGGACTAGAACGCTAGGCTCTTAACCTTTCTTTTCTACTCCTAAAGGTATGGCACATACCCTGACAAAAAGTGGGACTTACACTGGGGCCGTGCGCTTGGGAATAACTCTGAACCTCGTACCTCCATAAACAGGGACAAGTTTGCACATAACCAGAGATAGTTTTTTTAAAGTATTAAAGCTATTAACTTGAGAAAGTTGCACAATAATAAAACACAACCTGCATTTTTTCAATTAAAAAAGCGATAACTATAATTATTGTTAAGAAATGTTGACGGATTTAATTTGCATATATGAGCTTTTAATTCAGAATAAGCAAAATAGTATAGCAAGCTGCGCGTACAGAAGTGCTGGAAAATGCTAAAGGCAGGGTGACCTGAAAAGGGCATTTTATTTTTTGTATTTATGTTTGCATTAAGAATGTTGTTGTCTTTCGGCTGTTCCCGGTTAGGTGTCGCCACAGCAGAACTCCGGTCCGCTAATAATAGGCAGTAGATTTTCACGAACGCCGAGATGCCAACTCGATGTTCAAACTTCAACGAAGGCACGCCCATTTACGCATGTCTTTCAAATGCCCAACCAACCGCGGGGAGGACATGCAGACTCCACCCAGAAGGCACTCCCCGCCCTCCACATCAGAATGAGCTATCGCCTTATTTCAATACGTTCCAGTTTGACGACAGTAATTCATGTTTTCACCTGAAGGTGATTGTTTATATTAGTGCATGCTAGGAAGCCCAGTAAGAAGCCGTGCACCAATTATGACGTGAGCCGATATCATAATTTCTTAACTTACTTTTCATGAAAGGAATATTTATGGTAACAAGTTTTATCGAAGATGAGACGTTAAAAAGATAAACAGCTTAATGTCTACCACCATTAGTACTCTTCTACATCCTAGAACTACAAGGTAGTGTCACTTTAAATTGTGTAACAGGGCGTGCAGGGGGGCAGCAGCCCTTTGCATGATGTGTGTGTGTAGTCATCCTTCACTCTCATCAAGTCAGTAACACCAAATATTAATTTCAAACTTTTACTTTAATCCTTTTACCATTCACAGAATTAGAATAACATCTACAAAACCACCTCCCTGCAATGACAACCCAAAAGAGATATCAGGTGTGCAGTGGTGGAGCGGGTAATGTTGTGGCCTCACCGCAAGACATTTTCTCCGTTTCACTTCTCGGCTGGGATGCCTTCTATGTGGATTCTATTCGTGTGGGTTTCCTCTGAGTGCTCCGGTTTTCTCCCATGTTAAAATGACATGCGTCCGGAGCCTTTCTCCCCAGACTGAAAATTTCAGACTTTCCCGGTAAACACATTTTGCTACATAAATTTGCATTATGGGTTTTCAGTCCTCCTAGTACCACGGTAATGAAATACAGTGTAAACTTGCATGTAAAGATCTTGGGTTATAAAAACAAGACACACTTTAGACAGTTAAACAACGTAATCATTTCTGATTTTATAGACTTTATACAAATTTTTGTACATCCTACTCTTCAATAACCATCGTTAACCAATTGGTTGATACGATTAGAAAAACTCAAAGCTGGATCTACCAATATACCCAGGTCCTTAGATGAATCTATAGTTTCAATCACTGTGTGCTGCATTAGATACTCACCTTTCAGTTTAGGTCCACTAGATTGTTTAATGAAATCATGGAAAGTGAGAGGATGCCTGAGGAATGGAGAAAAAGTGTTTTGGTACCGATTTTTAAGAATAAGGGTGATGTGCAGCAGAGCTGTAGTAACTACAGAGGGATTAAACTGATCAGTCACAGCATGAAGTTATGGGAAAGAGTAGTGGAAGCTAGGTTAAGAAGGGAGGTGATGATTAGTGATCAGCAGTATGGTTTCATGCCAGGAAAGAGCATTACAGATGAGTGTTGATGGAGAAGTATAGAGAAGGTCAGAAGGAGTTGCATTGTGTCTTTGTGGATTTAGAGAAAGCACCTGACAGGGTGCCTAGAGAGGAGTTGTGGTATTGTATGAGGAAATCGGGAGTGTCAGAGAAGTATGTAATAGTGGTACAAGATATGTACGAGGGTAGTGTGACAGCAGTGAGGTCTGCTGTGGGAGTGACGGATGCGTTTAAGGTGGAGGTGGGATTACATCAAGGATCAGCTCTGAGCCCTTTCTTATTTGCAATGGTGATGGACAGGTTGACAGACTAGATCAGACAGGAGTCCCCGTGGACTATGATGTTTTCAGTTGACATTGTGATCTGTAGTGAGAGTAGGGAACAGGTGGAGACGACCCTGGAGAGGTGGAGATATGCTCTAGAGAGAAGAGGAATGAAGGTCAGCAGGACTAAGAATATATGTGTGTGAATGAGAGGAAGGATATAGCAATGGTGAGGATGCAGGGAGTACAGGTGGCCAAGGTGAATGATTTTAAGTACTTGGGATCAACAGTTCAGAGTAATGGTGAGTGTGGAAGAGAGGTGAAGAAGAGAGTACAGGCAGGATGGAGTGGGTGGAGAAGACTGTCAGGAGTAATTTGTGACAGACGAGTACCAGTAAGAGTGAAAGGGAAGGTCTACAAGAGGGTAGTGAGACCAGCTATGTTATACGGGTTGGAGACAGTGGCATTGGCAAAAAGGCAGGAGTCAGAGCTTGACGTGGCAGAGTTGAAGATGTTAAGATTTGCACTGGGTGTGACGAGGATGGACAGGATTAGGAATAAGTATATTAGAGGGTCAGCCCAGGTTGGAAGGTTTGGAGACAAAGCCAGAGAGGCAAGATTATGTTGGTTTGGACATGTGCTGAGGAGGGATGCAGAGTATGTTGGGAAAAAGATGCTAAGGATGAAGCTGCCAGGTAACAGGAAAAGCGGAAGGCCTAAGATAAGGTTTATGTATGTGGTGAGAGAGGATATGCAGGTGGTTGGTGTGACAGAGCAAGATGCAGAGGACAGGAGGAAATGGAAACAGTTGATCTGCTGTGGCAACCCCTAACGGGAGCAGCCGAAAGAAGAAGAAGATTAGTATACTATTCTCCTGCACCCAAGGGGTCAATTTAGTTAAGTTCTTTTGCAGGCATGCCCTATCTGTAACACAAGTAATCACTTTACCCATTTTCAAGGCATCTGCATACAGACTGTAGAATGCATCAGATGAAAAAGATCTGAAAGATGCAATCTAAACAAGTATGGGCCTAGGACAGAGGCTTGTGGCACGCCTTAACTGTAACCTTAAATTTCACCTCTCCAATTGCTATATGATACTTACACTATATGAGACAATGTCCTACTTGTAAGACGTACAGCTGTCCATCTTATCAATAGTACATCAACACCTAGTTGTTCTAATTTACTGATCAGTGTTTTGTGTATGATCCTATCAAGTGCTGAAGTTAAATCTATATAAATGACATCACAGTACAACTTTTCATTCATAGCTGTTTTATATAGGTTCATAGGTAGGTACTAGGCTATTGGCCCTAGGGCCTGTACAAGCCTAGCCAAAAAGGTACCCTGGCTTTCGCCACCCAAGAAAATTATTTTCCTGTGCCCCTGTCAAGCAGAACCACAGAAGTGATCCCGGGGTGAATTTCCTATTACCCATCCAATCATCAAGATTTTTCTTGAAGAGTGCTAATGAGGAACTCTGTTTGACATAGATAGGTAGTCTGTTCCAGAGTATGGAAAGTCTCTGGGACAGGAATCTATCCCTCCAGCATGTTCTGTTTATTGTGGTGACAAGGTTTAGGTCCCTAGAGCGTGTAGCTCAGAGGGATTTCTTTAAGTGGAGCATGTCCAACAGCTCTGGGTTTGACATAGCTTTGTATGTTAGGCAGAGATCGCCTCTGAGTAGGCGATATGCGACGGAGTAAAGCTGGAGTTTTTTGAGACGATCTGCGTAAGGCATCTGTTTGAGGCCAGTAATCCTCTTTGTGAGGTATTTTTGCGGCCTTTCCAGTTTTTGTAGATGTCTTGTGAGGTACATACCAAAAGGGGCGTTGTACTCTTTAATGGGTCTAATGAGTGATGAGTAGAGGGGAACAATGACCTCTTTTTTTCTGGATGAGAAACCTTTTCTGATGAGGTGTGCCACGTAGAAGGATTTCCTGACCACTGTGGCGATGTGATTATCAAAGGAGAGACTACTGTACACCTGTGTCCCAAGGTCCCTTATCACACTTTCGGTGTTAAATAGACTACCGCCTATGTGGTAGTTCATGGGTAGGGTTTTTACCAAAGGGGATGACAATGCACTTTTTAGCATTGAGCTTGAGACCATGTCTTTGACACAAGGCATCTGTCTCAGTGAGGCCCTTTTGTAGGATGTCCACATCGTTAGGAGTTTTGATTATGGCTCCTAGTTTGCAGTCATCTGAGAATTTAGTTAGCCAAAGACCTTCTGTGTTAGCCTGTACTTTAGAGAAGTAGATACCAAACAGGAGAGGATCCAGGACTGTACCCTGTGGTACTCCACTTGTCACTGGTCTGAAGTCTGATTTGGAGTCTGCTACTTTCACAGTGTGGTTTCTGTCAGTAAGCCAGTTGACAACCCATCTTGTGACATAGGAATTAATACCTAGTTTGGTGAGTTTATCTATAATTCCAGAGTGGGGGATGGTGTTGAATGCCTTGGCGAGATCTAGATAGCTTGTGTGAACCACCTTACCCTCATCTATGGCTTTGGTGACTACTTCAAAGAAGTCTGTCAGGTTTAGGAGACATGATCTGCCTTTTACAAACCCAAACTGTGTGGGGTCCAGAGTTTGGAGATCTCCAATGTCTTTGTTTATGAGTTCCATGATGATACTTTCCATGGCCTTGCAGACTAGGCTCGTCAAGCTAATGGGGCGATAGTTCCCGGAGTCTGTTGTGGCCCCTCCCTTTGTGGAGTGGGATAACTGTCGCGGTGCACCATTCAATGGGCACAAAGCCTGAGGTGAGGGTATGATGGAACATGGTACTTAGGTGTGGTGCCATTTCATTCTGTAGTTCATGTAGAAGGCAGCCTGGGATGTTGTCAGGTCCCATGGATGCTGTGTCCTTGGCTTTGGAGAGTGAGGTTTTTACCTGTGCAGTCGTGATTACAGGAACTTTGCATTCTTCCGGTATAAAGATGGGCCCTTCAGGGGGTGAGAGGGGGGGTAAAGTTAGCACTGAACCTATCTGCCAGGATGTTGGCAATATCAGTTGGTTTTGTATATTTAGTGTCATTGTGCTGTAACTCAAAGCAGATCTGAGTGTTGCCATTGAGATTCTTGATATAGCTATATAATGCTTTGTGGTTGTCTTTAGAATCAGTGGCAATTTTGTTTTCATAACTAACTTTGGAGGATTTTATGAGGGATCTCAGCTTCTTACTGAGGCTGACCAGGGAGTTCCTCCAATCATGGGATTTTATTCTTTTTTGCAGCAGTTTCTTTCTTCTGTTGTAGAGTTTGTTTATGGCAGAAGACCACCAGATCGGCTTCCTTTTTTTGGAGGATAGCATCTTGGTTCTGTTAGGGATAGCATGATCCATGCACTCGTGTAAGTGCTTATAAAGTGCATTTGTGTAGTATTCAGCAGTCATACCTCTATTGTCCATCTGCATGGGTGTCGTGAAGTTTGCCACTTCTGTCTTAAGAAGCGTGAAGTTGGCTTTGGAGAAATTGTTATATATAGAAATATTGTTATAGATCATTGTGTTACAGGTGGTAATAGATATATTTTCAACATATGCATGCTGATATATGGTTTCAAGTCCCAACCTTTCCAATTCTGACAATAATTTATCCAATATAACCTTCTCCATTATTTTTCCACAACATGAAAGTAAACTTATGAGTCTGTATGACTCTGAGTTTGTCCTACTCCCCTTTCCCTTAAGACAGGTTTAACAAGTCTATGTCTCCAATCATGCGGAATCTCCCCATATTTATACAACCAAGTAATAACGGATACAATGGTACTGTAAGTTCATGTTGAAGTGTTCGCAGGTCCTTATTACTAATTCCATCTCCTCACTGTGCTTTGTTTGGATCCAGTTTACGTAGTTCTTTTTCAATGGATTCTAATTTGATTTCAGTATCTGAGGTTGCCTGGATGTCACTAGGACAATTTATCACTTCCTTTTTGGAGCCAAACTGCTTTGCATAACATTTTATAAATACATCTATAATCTGTTGTGCCTGAGAATAAATTTTAGACTCTACACACAGCTTATCAATTTGTATGTCTTTACTCCTGCCACATCTTATGTTTCTATAAAATGGTCTCATATTATGCTCATTAAGTTTATATACATTTTTTTCAAAATTTTCTTGATCTTGTCTATCAGTATGTTTAATTTATCTGCCCAGCATGTTTATTTCAGTTACAACGTCAAATAGCAACCTCTTTTCCATTTCTTATAGTTTTTGTCTTGTTCTAATGGAACTATAGTTTCCTGAAGTTGTGTACCTAGATCCTGATGTTAAACACTTTTTTCTTTTTTGCATTCAAACAATTTCTCTTTGAAAAACGTCCACATTCCTTTTGCAGTTTTTCCACTGAATGCATCACTTCAATTAGTTTTACATACTGACTGTTTTGCTTCCATATAATCTGTTATTAATCTTTTATGCATTGGTTTAGATTTCAGTTTAGAAGAATTATCTAGCAAAAAATTAACTTTTATAATTCCATGATCACTGCACATCAACGGTGGTAACACTTGACTTGAAATAACAGTAATTTCCTTAGGAACACAAACAATGTCTAATATGTGTAATAATATGGGCGGCACAGTGGTGCAGCGGTTAACGTTGTCGCCTCACAGCAAGAGGTTCTCTGGTTCGATTCTTGGCTGGGGTGCCTTCTGTGTGGAGTTTGCATGTTCTCCCTGTGTTGGCGTGGGTTTCCTCCGGGTACTCCGGTTTCCTCCCACATTCCAAAGACATGCATCTGGAGCGTTTCTCCCCGGGCCTCCGCTGAAAACAGGCTCTGTGGAACCTAGTCGGACATTCCCGGTCAACAAATGTTAAATAAATAAAAAAAAATGTTTCATTACCTGGAAAGCTTTTTCTCAATCTGAAGCAATTGTTGTTCCTGAACATACATTGTAAATAATCTCCTTACTAATGTTGTTGAATCAGCATTCCTCTAGTCTGCTTCTGGTAAATTTAAGTCCACGGCCACTGTTATTCTTCCCTCATGTGTTTTATGCAAGAAATGTATGAATTCCTCTAGGCCATCAGCACTTGACTTTGGTGGTATATATATATATATATACTCTAACAATTGTTATATGTTCCAGGGTTGTCTTTAGTGTCACAGATGCACAATCTGCAGTATTGGTGTTATCACTGAACATGTAATAATCACAGATCTCATAGCAATCTGTGATCCCGATCATAACACCTCCACCTGATTTTTTGTTTGGATGTCTGTTACAGCAAAAACATTTATACCCTGATAGAACTGGTTTGCAGTCATTGTTTTTAATCATGTTGTACAAACAATAACAACATCAATCTTGTGGGAACATAGCAATTTTTCCGATTAAACAAAAACTGTGATTAATGCTTCTAGTATTAACAACCATCAGAGATGCTTCTAATGCTGCTATCTGTGAACTGTTAAATGTTTGACCTGACAAATGTCCTGCCTTGTGTTTGTTAAATATTGCAAAATATCAGTTGCAAAAACTCTCTTCCCTGATTTTGGCAAGTGCACACCATCCTGTTTAAACACGTGTGCCCAAATTTAGGCTGATATTCTACACATTTCCATTTTTTTTAAAACAAAACATTTTTTCATGTAGATATCTACCCCCAAAAATCTTTTAATTCACAGTGACCTGACTCTCCTTTCTATATGTAATTTGTAAAAAAAAAAAAAAAAAAAATACTTCCTAACACCTGTGCAAGCCATGCTATCTAAGAGAGCTGTCAGTTCTCTACTAACAGTCACAGAGTCACTATGGAAGAGATCATTTGTACCAACATGAATAAAAACATATCTTTACTTCCTTACATCAAGGCATTTTAAGGCCTTTCTCACATCCTCTATGTTTGCTCCTGGCAAGCATAACAATGTTCAGTGTTCATTATCTTCAATGCAAATGTGTGTATCAGTTTCTCTAATAAATGAATCTCCAATTACAAGATTGTCTTTTCTGACCAGATCTGAAGAATCTTCATCTTCTAATTCAGTAATATGAGCTATAGCAACTTCTAAAAATGAATGGTCTTCATCTTCATTAGTCATATTAATCGCATTGTTTTCATTGCTTATTACATTTCAAGCATATAATTCTCATCCGGCTAGCTTTGTACATTCGCAGCTTGAGTCATGTTGTCAAGGTCTGCTTTTCTCATCTTTTTTCTTATAGCAATGTTCTTCAATCCTTCCATGTTCAGTTTTGATTTCTTCCTTTTCACCTGCCCTTTGCAACTTTTTCTACATTCTCTTTTGGAAAAATGATGCCTTTTTTTTGTAGACTGAAGGTTGTCTGGTAGAAAAAAGTTATTATTCCCTGTAATCTGTGTGTTAACATAACAAAGCAATGTCCATTTTAGTACACATTCTCTTTGCTTTATAGACATTAATCATGTTCGTTTTCTATCAGTGTCCATTTTAGTATACATTCTCTTTGCTTTTTGACATTAATCATGTTCGTTTTCTATCAATGTCCATTTTAGTATGCATTCTCTTTGCTCTATAGACATTAATAATTTTCGTTTTCTATCAATGTCCATTTTAGTATGCATTCTCTTTGCTTTATAGACATTAATCATGTTCGTTTTCTATCAATGTCCATTTTAGTACACATTCTCTTTGCTTTATAGACATTAATCATGTTCGTTTTCTATCAATGTCCATTTTAGTATGCATTCTCTTTGCTCTATAGACATTAATAATTTTCGTTTTCTATCAATGTCCATTTTAGTACACATTCTCTTTGCTTTATAGACATTAATCATGTTCGTTTTCTATCAATGTCCATTTTAGTATGCATTCTCTTTGCTCTATAGACATTAATAATTTTTGTTTTCTATCAATGTCCATTTTAGTACACATTCTCTTTGCTTTATAGACATTAATCATGTTCGTTTTCTATCAATGTCCATTTTAGTATGCATTCTCTTTGCTTTATAGACATTAATCATGTTCGTTTTCTATCAATGTCCATTTTAGTATGCATTCTCTTTGCTCTATAGACATTAATCATGTTCGTTTTCTATCAATGTCCATTTTAGTATGCATTCTCTTTGCTCTATAGACATTAATCATGTTCGTTTTCTATCAATGTCCATTTTAGTATGCATTCTCTTTGCTCTATAGACATTAATCATGTTCGTTTTCTATCAATGTCCATTTTAGTACACATTCTCTTTGCTCTATAGACTTTAATCATGTTCGTTTTCTATCAATGTCCATTTTAGTATGCATTCTCTTTGCTCTATAGACATTAATCATGTTCGTTTTCTATCAATGTCCATTTTAGTATGCATTCTCGTTGCTCTATAGACATTAATCATGTTCGTTTTCTATCAATGTCCATTTTAGTATGCATTCTCTTTGCTCTATAGACATTAATCATGTTCGTTTTCTATCAATGTCCATTTTAGTATGCATTCTCTTTGCTCTATAGACATTAATCATGTTCGTTTTCTATCAATGTCCATTTTAGTATGCATTCTCGTTGCTCTATAGACATTAATCATGTTCGTTTTCTATCAATGTCCATTTTAGTATGCATTCTCTTTGCTTTATAGAAATTAATCATTTTCATTTTCTTCCTTGTTAAGTGTTGTGAGCATCACCCTTTCTTTCTTTTTTTATTTTCATCTATGTGCTCTGAAACATCTGCTTGCTGAAATACTTATATCTAGAATGTTCAGTAGGGGTTGAGTAAACTTTACTGACAATAGACACTTTCTTTCCGAAATGTGTTCTATTTGCTGTTTGCCAAGTATCATTTATCTCATAAGTCCAGTCATTAATATATGTAGCAACAATTTTTCAAGCTGTGCCAATTGCAAACGTACAGTTGTCATCAGTAAGTCTAGATTTACTACTAACCATCATCAGCCCCCTTTTTCCCATGTAATTACATGGGGTCGGAGTATCGTGTTAACTGTCGCCAACCCTCTTGATTCACTGCCATACTCCTGCCTTCTTCAACACTCATGCCTGATTGTCGCAGATCTTCTTTCACACAAGCCATCCACCTCTTTGCTGGATGTCCTTGCTTCCTCTTACCTTCTTCCTGTCTGTCTCAAATCTTCCTCACCAGATTGTCTTCTGCTTTTCTACACATGTGCCCAAATCACCGTAATCTGTTTTCTTTGATCTTTTCTGCAACTGGCGCTACTTTGGCTTCTGCTCTTATGTCCTCCTTTCTTCATCTTACTACTAATAATGATAAGCAAATCATCCAACTTATGACATGAGGAATACAGATCACCAGTGTTATCAGGTGCTACCTTTAAATATACATAGCATTTAGTACACTGTACAAGATACTTATGCTTTAAAAATCATTAATGGCATACTCATTTAAGGAATCCATATTCAGCTGCAAATGAATGAAGAATTCTAAAAGAAAAGGATAATCAAAATCAGTTATCCCATAATTAAAAAAAGATTATAAATCACTTCTATGAGAAAAATCACACAAACGATATACAACTAAATATTAATTTAAGAAGAATAAAGTCATTGCTCTGACCGTACCAGTTGTGAAAGTCACAGAAAAGCTAGAATTACTTTATATTGCGTGCAAATGGGCACAATAGCATCTGCTCACTGTCTCTCCCAGTCATACCTCTTTTTAACAGTAAGGATCAACAAATTACATATCAACACATGATTGTTTCATATAAGGTCTGGATTGCCCTGTCTGCAGTCTTTGTGAATTTATAGCCTTGAATTTGCCTGTATAAAACCTATCCCTTTCTAACAAACAATGAAAATAGAGTTAAAACAGCAAAATATAAATTAAAGTAAATCATCTTGTTTACAAACTATCCCTTTCTTCCTACAAACAGTAGTAAAAAATGAAATATAAATCAAAATAGATGTCTTACTAGGCTAATACACAGTCAGTCACAAATGAACACAGGATTGTTTAGATAAACTTTGGATCGTCTTGTCTGCAGTCTGTGTGAATTTATAGCTGACTAGGCCCCTTGGGATTGATAGAGTTTACCTGTATACAGACTATCCCCAGGATTTAATAAAATCCGTGTAGGTATAGTGTAGAGCCTACACGGAATGTTACTGTGTCCTTGTACACGGTTCCCCCTTGGCAGCTCACCGTGCATATTAATCATGGTGAGTTGCCGAGGGAGAGCTGAAAAACATGGTTATTGGAGCAGTGTAAGGAGTGTAGTGTTAACTGTGTCCACAGATGGGTAAGACCCTCCCTGCACTATCCAATTGTAGTATATCAATGTATTTTTTTATTCCAAAAAGCATGTGCAGCGTGGAGTGCAGAAATGCTAATCCAGAGCCAAGACACCTGCCAGACATCTAAAAATAGAAACCTTTTGCATTTAGTTATTTATTTAAATATCAAGTTTAAGCGTAGCTGAGTTGGTTTGTGTGGCACGGCACAGTGCTCAGCAGTGCTTATATGTAGCTCAGAGGTATATGTAAAGGTATAGCAGAATTCCATATAGTTAAATGGGTAGAGTTGCAGCCTCATGAGTAGTAGGTGCAGGGTTTAAATACATGGAAGGGAAAATAAGCATTTATTTTTGAAGTACAAATTATGCCAATTATTTTTAAATTCTGGCCTGCTGCTCTTTGCTAAGCTCTGCTAAGACCTGCTAAGCACCGCATAAACACAATAACGTCTGAAAATGTTTATGCACTCCTTAGCTCTGCTTGGCTGGTTTGTGCACTGCTAAGCACTGATAAGCATGGGGGTTCTGCAAGTTTTTGCAATGCTTTACTGAACTGTGCTGGTTTGCATTGTGCTAAGAGATGCTGCGCTTTTTTAAATGCTGCCCAATGCTGTTTAAGGGTGGGAAGACAAGCTATATTAAGCCCAATGGGTGGGAATACAGCATAATCCTTTGGAGTTCTGACTTTGAAGGGACTATGGCAGGCATTGGTGAGGGTTCATGCTTTCAGGCACAGTGTTGGGGCATTCTGGAGTTCAGGGTCATGGTTGGACTTCTAGTAAAAAAACATGATGACCGGCTGCTGCAAGGAGAGTTCCAGGGCTCAGAGTGCAAGACAGATGCCTGGGACCGGCTGGCACATGAACTCACCAGTGTGACTGGTATCGCCCACAGAGGTGAGCAGGTTCGTCACCACCATGATGACCTGAAGCATTGAAAGGGGGATCTCTTGGACACTTGAGTCCAAGAAGCTCAGGCAGGGAATGCTCCACAAGTCTGTAAGTAATTTTACCTCTGTTTGACCAATTTCTAAATGGAATGCCTGCTAAACTGGTATGCATAATGGTGTGCTTCTATCCCAACAGCTGCAGAGGAGAGAGCTTGCAATATTGAGGCACATGCCGGTCGCTTGGCCAGGTTACACCATGAGTGTGGTGAGTACAGAAGTATTATGCTTACTATAGTTAAATAAGCAAGAAAGAGTAAAGTATTAACTGCAATGAGGTATATACAGTAAGGATTGTATTGCAATGAATGTGGACTTAGAGCTGTACTGCAGTAAGTGATTACTGCTAAGTACAATAAGCAGGAAAGAGTAAAACATTAACTGTAATAAAGTATATACAGTAAAGGTTGTAGTGTAATAACTGTGGAATTAGAGCTGTATTGCAACACCTGCATAATGATAACTGTTGTACAATAAAAACCTGAAACTATACCAATATGTAGGAATGTATAGCCAATAAAGTCTGTTGTGCAATAAGTGTGGATTCAGAGCTGTTTTGCAAGAAATGAATTATGACAACTGTTCTGCAATAACACATGAACCGATACCAGTAACATTAAGGTAAACTGTGTTCATCAGGATTGTGTTGTTTTAACCATTGCAGTTGAGCTATATTCATTCAGGCTGTGAGGTAAGGTGCAGTCAAGTATAACAGTGTAATAGCTGTAGACTGCAAATATAATGGCTGCCAAATGTATTGTTTTATGTGCTCCCTTCAGAATATCGAAATCCTGAAACCTCGAAATTCATATGGTCGAGACCATATGATTGAAATTTCCAAATTTCGAAATTCTGAACAGAGATCTGCATACAGCATGGACAGGAGATTTCCTTTTTCCTTGCTGTAGTGCGATCTCAGAGTTGGTATGTTTAAGTAGCAGGGGTGTGGGGGGTGCATTGAAGCTTGCCCCCCTGCAGAAACATTTAAATTGGGTTTTTTTGGGATTTATTTTGGAATTTCGATATTCCGAAACATCAATCACATGGTCTCGATCATATGATATTCGATGTTTTGGAATTTCAAGATTCTGAAATGAATCCTGTTTAACACATATAGTAGTGGTCAAGGCTGATTCTAGGCCAGTGTTCACATAATAATCTGTCATCCACAAACAACATGTAAGCGAGGTATATGGGTGAGGTAGCCCACTCCATGATCTGATATTGTTTGTTGACTCCACAGATATTTCAACCCACTAACAATATATTGTGTACACCTGCAGTCTATATAGTAATGTATAGATTATCTACTATCTCTGTCATGCTTGTAGTTTATGCATATGTGTTCTACTGTCACTGCAGTCTAGTATAAAACTGTAGTACTTCTACCAAGTCATATATCAGCAGTGACTCAGTAGCTCAGTTTATTAAATACTCTGTATGTAGTACGTTTTGCCACATGCAGACCAGGGTTTGAATCCAATGCTATGTAGCACTAAATATTACAGTATCAGTCATGTAATGTTTACAGATTCTTTCTCCACAGGAACTACAGGAAATTGGGTGAGAAAGCTCATATTATAAGTAAATAATTGTTTGTTTGGATGTCACAGACTGTTAGAATCATTAGCAAGAATGTGAAATTACAGCATGAAATAAAGGGAATAAATATTATAATAATAAAATAAAATGAAATAAATAACCTGTGTATTCTTAGTATGGCTGCATGCCTGGGGTGTCATTTAAAAAGTTGCTGTAGCCAGTTCATACATGACATGCAGATTTCCTCTGCAGTCACTGCTATTGGGTTCTATCCCCATGCCTGCCAAGCAAGGCATGATAGCTGTTTAGTTTCTGTACTGTACACATACATGTCTCTCAAGCGTCACGCTATCATGTAATGTAATTAGTAGTGCGTAATCCCTCTGTCATGGGTTTATCATCAACATGATTACCTAAATAGCAAAGTATCGCTACATCAGCCCACAGTGCACCTTGGTAGCTATATAGGTCCACCTGATCTACAAGTCTTTTGTGTAGTTGTGTACCCGCAGTTGTTACTGCTTGGCCCATACTGTCCCATGCAGAAAGCTTGAGAGGTATGTACGTGCTACAGCAGCTATAGGGGACTTGTACACATAAAGAAAGGACAGACCTGTAGAGTAGATAGTAGTATTGTTGTCAAGTAAAAAACCTGTAATGGTACTATTGAACTGTTTTTCTTTCTCTCCCCGTCTCTTATCTTCATTAATTTATTATTGTTATTCATTGGTTATGCTTTACTGTTAACATGTGTTATTACATTAAACTTTACTTTGGGTCATGTGTTTTATTATTGTTATGTATTATAATGGTTGCGTATTAATATATCTTGTTACATTACCTATTTTGTTGGCCTTATGCCATAATTGTTACTGGCATGGCTGTTAATATACTGACTGTTCTGTTATTTATTGTTGTGTTCCACATAATATGCACTGAAATGTAATGGGGTTATTTCCACTGTTCTGGCATGCTGTTATTACTAACAATATGTTTTGTTCATAACTAACCTATACTTATTGCTGTACCTCCATCACCACAGCACGTCAGGGTAGGCCAGTTCCCAGTGATCTGCCTACTTTACCTCAACTGGCCATGGCACTGGGTCTTGGTATGTCTAGGACCCAGGCCGATGGTGACCCCTCCACTGCTCCTGCACCACCTGTTGCGTCGGGTGGAACTGCCTCAGGGGACGGGGCTCGGCCTCCCCCTGGGAGTGGTGGTGGAGCGGCTGTAGTCACCCAACAGCAACTGCCAGTCATGGTGCGCAGGATCATTCACCATGCCTATGAATGTCTCCTGTGCCAGACTGAGGGCACACTGGCCAACCTGCTGGGGCAGGCTGGTCCTGGTGCCTAGGCTCCAGCACAGCCACCTTCGGGGCAGTGAAGGTGCAGTGTTAACTGCCCATGGGTGGGGATGTTAGTCACACTGATGCTGTCTGGATGCACATACATCTCTGATTCCACAACACCCTACCCGTCCAAGGTGTTTACCCCCCATTGTATCACACACACTGTCCCTGTCTGCTGTCTTGTCTGTTTGCTATTGCATCCTCTCCAACCCAACTTACCTGCCCACACATACCTATTTTTCTTCTCCAACATTCCCCGCTCTCCTTTATAAAAAATGGGCATCTGTCCCACAAAAAAAAAAATACCATCCCATACATAGCTGTCCATTTTGCATGTGTCCACTGGACACAACTGATGTGGTCCAATTGGCTTGACAACACATTTATGTTGTCCTCACCCTTCCCTCTGGGGTTTGAGAGTACAAATTCATGTACAAACTCTGTCAAAAAGCACAGCTGTTGCTGTACAAGAAATGGATAGCTATGGTTCTTTCCTACACCTGTCCTGTACATCCTTACCTGTTTTTCACTTTGTTTTTTTCCCCTGCTTGCCCCCATTTCACCACTGTCCTATCACCCCCTTTTTCTTTTCTTTATTTTTTTTTAGTATGCATTTGTGCAGATTTGCCCAGTGTGGCATACCACTTAACTTAGCTTAAGTGCATGTAAGTGTGTATTTCATTGTTACTTACATGTAGAAACCAATCACCTCTGTCATGTCTCAAACCCAGGCCCCTCTCAACTATATATTTTTTCGCTGGAGGTGTATACCAGGCGTTTATCCAGCTTTTGTTTTCTTTCACGTGTCCCTCTCAACTATAGCACAGTGCATTAACCCACCATACTACATAGGTGTCAGGTTAAGCCGGTGTTTCCAGCAGTACATGCTGACTACTACCTACTGTCATTAAGCGTGTAACTGAAATAAAAAAGGAATGGGAAAAATAGGAGTGCACTTTGGACTCTGGTGCAATAGTACACCAGTGGGACAGCCAAAGACATACTAATGGATGTAAGTGAGGCCTGTAATAGCAGGTATATGTGACCTTTTATCAGCTACTTGTGGAAAGACACCTGCTAAGGCAGCAATGACAAAGTGCATGTACAACTGGGACCCTGGTGCAGAAATACAACCATATAAAGCAATACACATACTCATGGATGTAGAAATGTCTCTCACAGCCTATATATGTGCAGATATATCTTGCACATACGCATGCTTTTACAGTGTCTCAGTAGCTCAGTCTTTTAAATGCCTTGGATGGAGTACATTTTGCCATGCACACTCTTGGGTTTGAATCCAGTGTTGTGTCATACTTCAATTACATTATTGTGAAGACAGCAAGTAATGACTGTGTCTTGCGATCATAATCCCCACAGTTTACTGCTACTTAATTAACTGCTACCCAGTTTTGCAAGGCAAAGGCCTGCAGGCAGAAAAAACACTGCACATATCCATATAGCCTAACTGTATGTCGCCTACTGCTCTATTATTCGCACTGTTGCATAACAGACATACCTTAAGCACATGCACTGATTGAACTGTATAGAATACCCTTAGTCTGGCTCTGCCATAATGGCAGGCCTGACACAGCTGCCACAGTTACAAGTACAACTTATTGTCTACCAAAGTGTCCACACTCTCCCTATTTGCACTAGGCTGCAGCAGCAACTGCAGCCTGTAACACACACAGCTGTATGTAAAAGTAGCTGCTACAGACCTCCCGTACCTCCCAACCCCCTAGAAAAAGGGATCCGAACACAGCCATACCTAATGGGGAGGGGCAAAGGCCCAGAGATGGGGACATGTTTAACAGTTTGCCCCTACAAAGATAGTAGATTTATAGAATAACACCTACTGCATTAGCATGCATAGTCTGATGGGTATGAAGTGTGACACTCACATGTCTCTCTTCCCTTACTGACCTCAACCCACAAAGTTTGCCAGTGAATTGCCAGATGACCACAATGTTATGGGACACTGACCAAACATATGAGGCAAAACTGTGGACTTATTTCATAAATCTCTACAGTGGGCAGTATTTGTACCTACCCTCTGTGATGCTGTAGTCTCCAAACCTCAGTAATGTCCATCTCAAACACTAAGAAAGGGGCCAAGACCTACATGATGGTCTTATATATTGCACTGTGGTGGCATGTCATTGGCTAACAATACTGCAATTCAGCTGTTTTAGCTGCAGTTAGCAATTCTGAGCCACAGATTGGTGCAGAGGGAATTACCTGTTAATGAGCATTACTGTCAAAAGGCAAGCAACTGGTTATGGGGAACAGGTCTGTATGAGATTTCAGTGACACAGACAGTGTATGTCAAAAGCTTTTCCAGAGGAAAAATTCAAAAAAATAATTCTGCACTCCACCAGGTATGTAAATAGATTTCTCCATACAATGGGATGCAGATGGGAGGATTGAGGTATGGGGAATAGGGAGTACATCAGTAGGCTTGTCTTAGATCTATGGTATTGACATGACATTGATACCCTGCTCTCCTATACCTACAGGCATGCCTCTCAGCTGTCCCTGCTTTCCATCACATCTCAGCTCTGTCCCTGTCAATCCCTCCTACAGCAGTCAGCTGTTGTAGGAAAGCTAGTGGATTACACGTAATACATAGTGACAATAACTAAGGGTGCACATTCCTCTAACATCAAACGTACTGTATGTCACCTCCTCTCATTTTGTGAATGTGTCGCATACATAGTTCTAACATTGTAAAAGTGTCCCTGAATGTCCCTGATGTACTCTGACTAAGTCCCTGTTTCATCGACAGTTTGGTTGAGAGATATGTCTAATATACCTGGCAACCTCCTACAGCATGAAATCTGGACAAAGCCATAATTAATGGTGGGCCAAAGGGCCAAACTCAATGACAGAGTATAAATATTGCCGTACAATGTAAGAATGTGAGTAGACTAATACATATTACTGTAGCATAACTGTTTTCTGAGGGGTATGACATGTGAAAGTCAGAATCTGACTTTATTTTCTGACATTAGCCATCAATGATTGGCCAACCATTTGTCAGACATCCACAAGTTTGTGTGAAAAAGACCACATGTATGAGGCAAACATCTTGCTCTTCTGCAAACATCTGTATAGTTGAGAGGTATGTTGCCTACAGGGGACATATAGTACAGAAGATTTGCATTGCTTTCTGTCATTGTGGCACACTGGTGTTGCTGGACTGTCCCCATATAGTTGTAATAGCACACTGCTATTTGTTTGACAGTGGCAGTATGACATATTAGTGGGAATTTGCCCATAGGGGACACTCCACAGTAGACTGCAGTGATGGGTGCAGGGACATACAAAATAATCTGTCATAGCACACAGGGACATAACCCAGTATTGCTACTATCTTGGTGATATCCACACATGTAGAGTATTTCCAGACTGTGGGGTATGACGTGAGAGGGAGCAGTGGATAGTGCAGGCCATTATGGGCATCCAGGATCTGTACATAATAGACATCCACGTATCTGGTCCTGTAATGTGTTCCCCTCTTATTATCTTTCAGGAACCATATATTGCAGGAGACATCCACTATTCACAACTGCGGAGAATGGCATTATACTGGATGGCCTCAGACACCACCCTCACATCTTGCTTTCCAGGGCTCAGCACAATCGTGAACAGTGGGCAGCATTGCGGGCAGATCTTGTGTGGGCTATTAATCAGATTGTCCAACAGGACAGGACCTATGAACAGGTCTGGCACCGGGCCACAGATATGGTGAATGTTGCAAGGCAAAGTGCATCTACTTTTGCCAGAGATTGTGCTGCCACCAGTGGAGGGCCTGCGATGAAACAATCACTCTCTGCCACAGAAGAATTCCTGGTGAACCTAGGATCAGCCAACAGCTTCCAGGCATCCATCACACCATACATCCTGGAGGTGGGTGCCACAGCGTCCACAGAAGAGGAGCGTCCAGGTAAGATTACTGTGTTCACCAGTGTAATACTGTATCAGTCATTATGGCAGGCTCTACATACCCGTACATGGGTGTCAGGTCTATCTGCAGTGGGGGTGGTGTTTGGGTTTTATGCACAGTTGTGCACACATACTCAGATTGTCAGCAATATAGCCATTATCACAGTAGCTACTGTACATATGGATATATGCACATATTATAGGTTCATAGGTGTTTACTAGGCTAACAATCACAAGGGCCTTTTTAAGCCTGGTCATGCATCCCAAATCTCTGACAAGTTCTGATACCCTTGATAAGTGTAAACATGGGTCTGGGAGATGAACCATTTACAGGCTACCTGTTTGCCTTAAAGACATAGGTGCCAAACTAGGGACGAATTTATAGTTTCCTATCCAGTTGTCGAAGTTGCACTTGAATTGGATTAGGGAGGAACTCTGCTTCACATGGATGGGGAGCCTGGTCCATAGATGGGGTAGTCTCTGGGATACATACCTATCTCTTCTGCAGGTCCTATTTATATCACAAGCAAGGTTTAAGTCTTTAGAATGGATAATTCTGGTACTGTTTGTTTTGTGAATATGCAGGAGGTTCATCAGAGTGGGGTCTGACAGTGCCTTGTATGGCAGGCATAGATCTCCCCTCAAAAGCCTGTAGGAGACGGAATACAGGGATAGGGCCTTGAGGTGGTCTGCATAGGACATATTACTTATGCCCTGTATTCTTTTAGTGAGGAACCTCTGTGGACATTCCAGTTGTTGGATATGCCTGGTTAGGTACATACCAAAAGGGGCATTGTACTCAATGATAGGTCTGATGAATGCTGAATACAGTGGAACAATGACTTCCTTGGGACTTAGATACCATACCTTTATTTAAAGTTTACGCAACATAGAATGGTTTCCTCACCACTGTAAACGCATGATGATCAAAGGCTAGGTTACTATCTATGTGTGTCCCTAAGTCCCTGACTACTGGGTCAACTCTAAGGGGTGTGTTGTCAATATGATAGTTACCAGGGATGGATGACTTCCCAAAAGATACTATTATGCATTTCTCGGCATTTAGTTTTAGTCCATGACTCTGACACCAGTTGTTTGTCTGTGTCAGCCCTTCCTGGAGAACATTTGTGTCAGTGTGAGATTCAGTGACAGCTCCTAATTTGCAATCATCTGCAAATTTAGTCAGCCAGAGACCACTGACATTGGCCTTGACTTCTGATAAGTAAATGCCAAAAAGGAGCGGCCCAATGACTGATCCCTGAGGAACTCCACTTGTGACTGACCTCTTTGTAGAGATGGACTCCCAAGTTCTAACTTTGTCCTGTCTGTGACCCAGTTGGCTATCAACCACCAGGTGGCATACTGGTTTGTACCTAACCTCTTGAGTTTATCAACAATGCCCGAGTGGGGTATTGTGTCAAATACCTTGGCCAGGTCAAGGTAGGCAGTGTGAAGGATTTTGCCCTCATCCATTGCTTTGGTGACCTTGTCAAAGAAGTCCACCAGGTTGAGTAGGCATGATCTGCCCCTGACAAAAAAGCAACCATCATCAGAGTGCAGTGAGACACTGACATCAGGTTGTGAGGGGGACAGACTCCAACCCCACCCCCCCGTTCACCTGTGAGAAGCACGACAAAAACAGTACATTACCACCTGCACTATTATGTATGGTAATCCACAACTCATACAGATGAGGATCCACAGCTGCATCACATGTCCTACATCTTCTCATCTCCGATACCATGCACAACAGACAAACTCACAACAACTTACACAGACAAGTCCTGCCCTTTATTACACGCACTTCAGCTACATCCAGTCAATGCTGCCAGTACAATACACCTGTGAGGTATGCAATATGACAGTGTATGTGATAGAACTACACATAACACCCAGTACACCTATCTTGAGAATGATATGCCAGTTGTAGTATCACTGCCTCGGGTATGTGCTATCTCCCAATTGTGTTTTAACAGGCATCTTGGAGTAATTGCTTCATGTATAGCAGGCTGCATAGTCACTCATAATTATAAGTGCAAATGTGTTAATGTTTGTGCAACTACACACTTGTGATTACTCAGTCTATGCACTGTAGTTTACCTTGTAGTGCTGCAACATTTGGTGGTGCTGACAATACCTGTCCCTCACCTTTTCATAGGTCCATCAGGTGTGGCCGAAGTCCATGGTCCTGTTCCTGGTAAGTGTGATACTGTTATTTTATGGATCATATATACCATAAGAAAGTTAAGGGCTGCCATTTTGCCCTGTGCACAACTGTTGTGCTTAGCCAAAGTAGAATATTTGTATGTTCCATTCTGGAACAGTTAACTACAGTGCATAGACTGGGTAATCACAGGTGTGTAGTTGTGCAAACTTTAACATGTTTGCACTTATAGTTATGAGCGAATATGCAGTCTGCTATACATAAGGCAATTACTCCAAGATGCCTGTTCAAACACAGTAGGGAGATAGCACATACCTGATGCAGTGATACTACAACTGGCATATCATTCTCAAGACAGATCTACTGGGTATTATGTGTAGTTCTATCACAAACACTGTCATATTGCATACCTCACAGGTGTATTTAACTGGCAACATTACCCGGATGTAGGTGATGTGCATGTTATACAGGGCCTGGGTTGTCTGTGTTTGTTGTTGTGAGTGTGTGTGTTGTGCAGGGGATCAGAGATGAGAAGATGTGGGACATGTAATGCAGGTGTGAATCCACATCTGTAGGAGTCTGTGTGGATTACCATACATAATAGTGCAGGTGGTAATGTACTGCTTTTGTCTTGCTTTTCACAGGTGAATGGGGGGGGGGTGTTGCAGTCTGTCCCCCTCGCAACCTGATGTCAGTTTCTCATTGGACTCTGATGATGAAGATGGTGGCCATAGTGAGACACAGTTGGGTTGTCAAGGGCTGAATCTGTCCCAGTGGTTGACATCCCTCTTCTGCCCCCATTGTCCTTGCACACACTCCAAATGCCCACACATACTCAGTCCCCAGAGGCCACAGATATTGGACAGTCAGAGAATGGTGACTTTGAACAGGACAGTGTGACAACTATGGCATCACTGAGTGTAGACACTAGCCATAGCCACAGAGCAGGCTGTCAAGGGTGCTCAAAGGAGAACTGCTGCCCATCCACCACCTGTTGCAGGTGTCACATCATGGGTCACTCGCTGCATGTTTTAGGCCATCATGGAGGCACAGGCACATTCTGAATGCAACATCAGACGGATACTTAGGGTTATAGATGCAGCACAGTCTGACATCCATGACTGCCTCCACCGCATTGGTGACACCCTGGATCAGTTCACTGATGTAGTGAACAGACAGTGAGCTGAGACAGTGTCTGTCTTTGACCGTACATTGTCTTGCTGGAACATCAGGTTGGAGTTGGGCATCGGACATGTGGACATTAGTCAGCAACACCATCTGCTGAGAGTCCATGTGGCTATGCACACTCACGCTCTTGTAGTGGCAGTACCTCCAGTGCTAGAGATGAAAGTGTGCTACCCACACCATGATATGGCGGGCCATGGGCATATGGTCCTGGGTGGTCCTGTGGGGGACACAGATCTAGCAGACAGCAGTCACCATCAGGTACTAGCACCGCATCTGACCTTGGGCATGGTGGTGCCAGTTCCTGTGTTCATGGCTGGAGATGGTGAACTGTCCACTCCACCATGTATGGTCCACAGCTGTCCACCATACACATGTGTAGGGCTAGCACTGGGCTTAACTGTGTACACGCACACACTCAAACACCAATGTCACATGCAGGTCACCAACAGACACGGCACCTCTCCATGGCCCATCTAACCTGCACCCCTTCCTGACTCACACACATGCTGTCAACTGTTTGGCACAGCCTAGGCCTCTGGCAGCTCCACACCTCACCCTGTGCATGTGATGATACCTGTGCCATCTCCCTGCCATCCGTGCCATTGATGTAGGGACCTGCAAATATGTGTCTGATCCACAGGGTGGCTATATTACTTTACATGTACTTGTGTAATGCAGTATTGTTATGCCATGGCAGTTGTTGTGGCCATGAGAGGTACTGTATGCTGGCATGTGTCATAACTACACATCAAACTTTGAGTATCTTTGTTCATGATGTTAGACTGGCGGTAGTGTTACAGAATGATAGGTGAGTCACGGACCTGTGTATGTTTCTTTTCCAGGAGTCTGAGTGATTAAACTGTTTTATTTTATTTATTTATTTATTTAACATTTGTTTACTGGGAAAGTCTGACTTGGAGCAAAACCAAATTTCAGTGGAGGCCCAGGGAGAAATGCTCCAGACGCATGTCTTTGTAACATGGGAGGATGCCGGAGCACCTAGAGGAAACCCACACGAATGCAGGGAGGACATGCAGACTCTGCACAGAAGGCAGTCTAACCGAGAATCGAACCAGAGAACCTCTTGCTATGAGGCAACAATGCTACTGCTGCACCACTGTGCCAATACACACTATGGACACATGGTGGCAATACAGTGGCACAGGATGGCATGGCAGCACAGAAGACATATTACATTAGTAAGGTATGCCAGTACACATGCATGGCTCCCTAGGTGCATATGTGTAGAATAGTGTGTCAAGGACAGTGGGGACAGTCAGCGTCATCTAGACTATGTCCAACTCATAGAACGTTCATAGTCATAGTATGAACGGCACAATGCCAATGTTTCGAAAATTTTCAAAAACATCACAGCCGGCAAAATCTGTTGCCCCTAAGAAGGGTTCAAAGAAAGCCGTGAAGAAGTATGACCTTGACCTGATGGAAGACGGCTCACAACAAATTTCTGAATGCCTTCAAAAGATCCATGAAAGATATTTTACAGATAGTCTGGAAGATCCGACAAGACTCATTGCAGACTTAGGCGACTACCCATCAGATTATGAACTGAGCAGCGAAGATGATCACTACCAGGAGGACGATGCCAGCAAGAAAGAGTCAATTCGGCAAGAATCTAATTTCAACATAGAGACCCGTAATCACTACAAAGTGCTCAACACTGCAGGGAGAGGTAATCCTGAAGACTCTGGAAATAAAAATATTCCCCCAGTTTTTCTCAGAACAGAAGATAATTGGATTCATATTTCCAAAACAATAACTGACCAGAGTATTTCAATAAGCAAGTCTAAAGCAACAAGGGATGGAATCAAGCTAACCCCAGCCTCTGCCACAGACTACAGAGCTCTAACCAAATACCTAAGGGATTCCTGGCTGAAACATCACTCCTGGTTACTGGAATCAGATAAACCACTCAAAGTAGTCATCAGGGGGATCCCCACCTCAATCTCAGAGAAAGAAGTGGAATCAGCCTTGCAAGAGAGCGGTTTTCCAATAAAGAAGGCTAACTGCATGAAAAGTGGCCCCTCACGCAAACCCTGCCCACTTGTCCTTGTGCAGCTTGAAAGGAACGACGCTGGCAAGTGCATCTTTCAACTCACAGATTTGCTTTCTGTTAAAATTAGAGTTGAGACCCCAAACAACAGACCTGGGGTTGGCCAATGTCATAGATGCCAAAGATTTGGACATGCAGCCAACATGTGATTTAACAAATCCAGATTCATCAAGTGTGCTGAGGAACATTGGGCCAGAGACTGTAAGCGACCATGAGAAGAAAGAGCTACCTGTGCTAACTGTGGCTTGGACCACCCTGCAAACTACCGCGAATGTGCAGCTCACCCTTCCCAGCGCGCTTCTGGTAACAGCAATACAGGACGATCAGAATCACATCATATCACGGCAACTAAAACTGGGACTCCTGCTTCTGTCCTCACCAACGTGGAACATCAGGGTATCGCCCACCCCAAGGTGATGTGCAGGGAAAACAACTCAAGAAAAGAATAGTCTTCCTCCTTGCTGTGATTCCTCTTGTGGCACCCATGTGGTTCACAACTGCAACGGGCTCATGCTCTTAGTAAACTTACTATCAAGCCCAAAAATCCAAAAGCTCATAGAGATTGCATCTCTGCTGCTCCAAAATATCTGCTCTGCAAAGAGCGGAATGGAAATCCTTACAGCCATAACCAGAGTGATTCCAACAATCCTAACCTCTTTTCAAAACGAACCTTAGAAAGTCCCAACTACACTGAGATTTTAAAAGGACCTCTAGTCAACAGTTTGTCAGGAACACCACCAAACCATGCTAATTTGATCACCTTCAGAGAATATAACAAATATCAACATAAATCCAAGAAGATAAAAGCCACAGAGATGAAGGGGAGAGAGAGAGGCTAGTCCTCGGGCCTCCATTAGAGCAGAAGTTACATTTTTATTTTTTAGAATTGGGAGGGTGGCCTAATAGTTAAGGTGTTTGCCTTACAAACACAAGGTGCAGGGTTTGAGTCTCACAAGGGATAATTGGCTAGGCTTAAAATGACTTGCAAGGGCAGTTAGCCTAGTACTAATCTATGAACCTATGAATCATGCTTTCATACCCTATGACAAGGTCTGCTTCCCTTGATACATGTTACCTGGGTTTTCTGAACATACAAATCTAGATGGTGGCAAACATCAATTATGCTTATGTAGATGAGGGCAATTTAGGGCCAGTGGCTAGTCATAGGGCCATACAATTCATTACCATTGCATAGAGATGGGCAAGTCTGTAGTCCTACAAGAGGATATATTCACACACACAGACACACACACACACACACACACACACACACACACACACACGCACGTTAGATGCTGTGAGATGAGAACTCCTACATATCTGGTAATACACAATATAGCTTATAGTACTTATTGCATGCACCACAGCATTTATCTTATGTCAGATGATGTGAGATTAGAACCCTTACATATCTAGTAATGCACACTATAGTTTACAGTACTTATTGCATGTGCCATGGTATTTATCTGATGTTAGATTGTCAGCTAGCACTCTTAAGGTGGATGATGTCAGCAGGTATTGTAAAGGAGGCCAATGTTTAGACCAGCAGCTAGTCATATGGCCATAAAATGCATAAACATTGCAGAGAGACAGGCCACCTAGGCATGTCTCTACTACTGCAAGGAGAAATATTTACACACACACATACACACACACACACACACACACACACACTTGGCTGATGTGAGATTAGAGCCCCTACCTATCTAGTATTACACACTATAGCTTGCAGTGCTTATTGCACGTGCCACAGGTTATAGCTGTGGTATATGTGGCTGCAGGCACAGTATTTGTGGAGTACGCAAGTGGCCTTGTGTTAGACAGCATGTGTGGCCTGCAGAGTGATACTATTCAGCACTGTTATTGTACCTAGTGTCCTAGCAGTGGGATACCTGTTAATATCCCTGCTATGTGTGTACAGTTACCAGTATGGCCATATGTGGCTGGTTGCAATTTGACAGGCGGACAGGTGGTCAGGGATAATATGGCCTGTCCAAGGCATGCATTGCAACCAGTGTACATTACACAACCTGCTCACCTGTGTCTGTCTACAGGGTGACATTCCACAGGCACAGGGGTCTGTGGGTGTGTGGATTCTGTACTGTTGTGGTCTTGGTCTGGTTCCATCGGACAACTGGTATGATGCGTAAGTACAGATATCCCCATGATTCTAAGGGTATGTGGGGAAATGTGTACATCATCATCACACATGCACACACACACACACACACACACACATATATGTGTGTGTGTGTGTGTGTGTGTGTGTGTGTGTGTGTGTGTGTGTGTGTGTGTGTGTATAACAGGGATGTCACCTTAACTGTTGCTGTGTGTGTACGTTATGTAAATGTGCTATGTAGATATATGTGGAGAGTCTATGTATCATTGTACTTTATATAGCTATATATACATCTTGTTATCATATATATGTGTATATGCCACATATTGATAGATACACTAATCATGTGTGAGGGGGGATAGGGAGAGACAGATATGTATATGTAGCTGTTTGTATGTACAAACATATTTCTTTATAGCAGGTCTTTGGGTGGATGAGGCAGAGTTGGGCTCAAGTTAGCCAAGTGTAGGAGCATGCCCAGTGTGACTGTCAGTACTTGCAAGGTGACTCTAGGCGAGAGCTACCTGTACTCCAGTCCGGGATTTTTTGTGCTGCAGACCATTGGGCGCTGCACCTGTTAACACAGTACAGCACTTCCCTGAAATTGTCCAAGGCATTCCCCATCTGTATGTTGAACTTAATATGTGACTCATACCTCTCACCTGTACAGATTTTCACAGAATGCCTGGATTTTTGCCTCATATCTTTGGTCTGTGTTGCATAACATTGTGGTTTTCTGACAAATTAGTGGCAAATCATTAAAGATTGAAGTTAAGAAATAATGACATACATTTGAGTTTCAGACTCCATACACATCAGGACATTCATGCTAATGCAAGAACTGTTATTCTATCAACTTTCTACGTTTGTAAGTACAATATTTAAAACGTGTCTGTATTTTCGGGCCTTTGCCCCACATTTATTCATGGCTTTGGTCAGATTACTTCTAAGAGGTTGAGAGGTATGTGAGTGGGGTACATGATGTAACACCACACACAGGGTGACAGTTTGCATACTTCTCCCTGTACATGTTCTTGCAGAATGCCCAACGTTTTGCCCCATATGTCTGCTCTGTTCCTCATACAGTTGTGGTTTTCCAGTAATATACTGTAAAATGCAGTCACTGAATTGTTTTAACTATTGACACATTTAAGTGATGGCCTTTACATCTTGCAGCTAATCTGACCTGTTGCAACCTGCTGTTATACTAACAAGGTTACTCAGAGCATGTATAATGTCTGTTTGTAGGTTTGTCCCTTTGTCCCCTCATTCTCTCTCTCTGGCTTTGACAAGGCTTCTTGCAGTAAAAGATTGAAGAGTTATGACAGTTTGTGGGAATACCACCATACGAGTACCTCACATGCAAAAGATCTGGATGCTGACAGATATGAACCATTAACACCATCACCCATACTAATGTCCCTAGCTCAGTAAGCCACACCAGCCACCAGACAGAGAGGTTTCATCCCTCACACTATCAACAACATACAGACATACACTGTCACCTCTGCGGTATGTGAGAAATGCAGCGTGTGGCCAGGTTCTATGTCACAGCCCTGGAATTGTCTGGTTTGCTGATATATCATTGCAGACTTACTGTTACAGCAGTTGTCTGTGAACACTGTTGTGTTGGGTGTTAGAATATAAGGCTGAAATTAATTCTGTTGTAAATACGCTGAAAGAAAAAGCTTGCTTAAATGCAGAAACAGAGTTTAGTAATATGTGATCAGCAACCATACTAAATGACTGTGGCTTAAAAAAATAAGGAACTTGCTTGTGAGTGTATTACACACACATCAAGAAAGCTGACTTCTTACAGACGTGACAAGAATGTAATCTGCTTTCAATGGACAACAGGACATGTTTTTCTAAGAAAGTTTAAAAAAAACAAGACGTGTTTATCCACAAGGCGTTTCCTTAAAAATATGCTTTTCTCCATTTATCAGCATTTGCACAAGAACAGATGTGTCAGCATTTGCGTCATCAAAGCAGTATCTTTCCAAAACCAAGAGGGTGTGTGTTTAACTAAAAAATATATAAAGTCTGTATTAAATCTAGTTATGTTAGGGGTATGGTAGGGACACATTTTGTCCTGAGGTAAATGTTATATCTCTCACATCGTCTGTACTATATGAGAAGTAAAGTGGAACATTTTCTGAAGCTGTAACAGAAGTACATGTGGTTTATTATAAAAGTTATTGGTTACTGCTCTTAAAGACAGGTGCTGCAAAGTATATTCTGTCATCAGTGTATATTCTGCAAGTTTCTGTATGCAACAGATTGTGAATGCAACTATAACCAGACTTTGATTCCAGCCAGCAAGACTGAGTGTCTTAAGAAGACTTCAAATCCCACAGCAAGCAGCAAGTAAGAAGCTCCATCCTTATAATTTTTCAATGGCGAGCCAGCCAGGAGCAAGAAGCAAGTAGTAAGAAGCGCCATCTATATAATTTTTCAATGGCAAGCTAGCCTGCATTTGAACCTATAATCTGCATTCAAACACAGGGGGAGTGATGGTAAGCCCTGCAGAGGGTTACTTCAGTTAAATTGCAGTAACTAACATTTCTACGTATGTGTAAATCCTAAACAGAAGTATTCCAGTTTATGCAGCTTGCAGTAGTAAAGTTTTTTAGACGTCTAAAATCCGGAGTGAGACTAGTTCAAGAAATTCGCAGTGCCATAAATTCTCCAAGAAAAGGTGAATATCCACTTGTACAGCAGTCCGCTGCCTGTTGTACTTCACCAGCTTCTCAAGTGACTTTGAAAAATTTCCAGCCATCTGCAACAACAGCCTGATCACCTGTTTTCTTGCTCACTGGTAAGACTTTTTTCTACGTCACATTTGTTAGTATGGATGCTATTCGACAGTTTGGATATTAGACAGTATGGATATTTTCAGACATAATTCAAGCAAATGTAAAAAATTGCAATGTTGGTATACACAGCACATTAGTAAATGTAAAACCTTAGTAGGGCAGGTTGATAGTAAGGCATTATGCAAATGTATTACAATATTTAACTGGTATCTCAAAGAAAACCATGTGAAATATGACAGATGTTTATTGTGTGCTTCAACAAAAATTGCATTTTGTGTATTATGCCATAAAAAAGTATTGCATCATATTGCTAAAAAAATAGACTGTAAAGACAGATCTGTTCATGATAAAGAATTAACTAAGAGTAAAGTGTTTCTATTATATTCAGATGTTGAACAGTTCTGTCCTGTCACCACATGTGAGTCAAATCAGTTACTGATAGAACACCTAGTACATTTTGTTACAAAGGAATGTAGTAAACTTCTAAAAGACAGACACAATGAGTTCAGGAAGTTTAGACAAGTTATACATACATCTTTTCAAAAGTGCATAGGAGTTTCAAATTCAGCAAAACAGCTTACTAAAAAATGTCAAAAAGACCATGCAATATTACAGGAAACTCTTAAACAACAGTTACAAGATGAAGAAAATAGATTAGCTGAACTGACAGAGACTGACTTCCTACATACATTGGGAAAGAGTAGGAAACTACAGCTAATCTGTACAAAAGAGATATATTTTATAATATGTTTGTGTTTTGAAAATGGTTAAGCTTACATGGTAGGATGGTAGGATCTGACAAATCATTCTCAAATGTTTAAAACTTCCATTCAATTAAAGCAATGTATTTATCAGTACTACAGTAAAGTAGAGCATATGACTGCCATTCTTAGCATAGTCAAAAGGTAAACAAAACTGTTCTAGTGTATACAATTAAATAAAAATAGATAATAAGAGTAAAAAGTTAAAGTCACAAAACTGACATGATTGTATAAAGATATACAGATACAAGACAGACATGCATGTATGTTATTTTCATCTAGAGTACATTTGTTTACAATGCACAAAAGCAAAAGGCAGACAACAGCAAATATAAATAATGTAAATATAAACATATGTTAATTAAGCTAATATCTATTTTGTTTTTTTACAATTTTTTTATAATTATATAGTAACACCAAACAGATAAAGTTCTGAATTTTAAAAAGAAATAAAATCACAGATGGTATTAGTTAAACAGTTTTTGTAAAATTAATGGCAGGACAGTTAAATAGTTAAATAAATAAAATACTGAAATCCATTTAAGCTAATTGTAAAATAATGTCTGTATATGTAGATAGTTATGCAAATCACAATCACATTAAAGGAAAAATGCCAAAAGAATTAACTATAGTTTACATAGTATGAAATGTGAGCTCAGACCTTCCTAGACTGGATGAATAGTTACAGGAAATGTTGAGCAGATAAGATAAGAAACAAGACTGCCAAACAAGTGGCTTGAGTTTTTCTAAAATGCTCACATGCAACACTATTTGGTAATTCTAATAAAACATCACAATTGTGCATATATGTCACTGATAAAAATAAAAAAACCTTAGTTACATCAAGTATTGTCAGCAGATGGGTTATAGTATACATACAGTTTAAATAAAGTAGACAGGAGGGTACAAATAACTACTACTAGTAGAAGTAGACAGCAAAGGCAACAGAAAGAAAACAGAAAAGATGATCAAATCAGACAGGGGTCTATAGTTTGGTAACCTAATAAAATAAATGTATAACCAAAGTGTTGGGCTGACATACATTCTATTCTCACAGTATAAAGCAGATAAACAGTGCTGCAGTACTACAGGGGGAGGGGTACTTTCTCAGTTTTACACTGACTGTATAAGCAGTATTGCACAAGAGTCTGAAATAAAGCTACATAAAAAATAAACAAGGGTCTGAAATAAGGTTACAGAAAAAATAAACAAGGGTCTGAAATAAAGCTACAGAAAAAATAAACAACAAGGATCAGAAATAAAGCTACAAGAAAAAAAATAATATTTCATTCCTTCTTGACAATACTCTTTTAGGGGGAAGGAAAAAACAGGTATTAGTGCATTAAAAATATTGGTAAACTGGATTAAATATTAATGTTATTAAATTTGTAAGATTAGACTAAATGTACTTTACAGTCTTTGTATGTACAAATGTAGAAAATTTCATTACAAATGATAGTCTTTGTATGTACAAATGTAGAAAATTTCAGTACAAATGATAATCTTTGTATGTACAAATGCAGAAAAATTCAGTACAAATGATAGTCTTTGTATATACAAATGCAGAAAAATTCAGTAAAATGCATAGCAAACAGTCTGTGTAAATACATACTGTACATAATACAATTGTAATAAGTTCAAAAGTAATTTGTCAAGTTGTAATATCACTGGTTTTACTCCAGTAAAATAATTGCTTTCAAATATTTTTTATCTAAGCCCAGTTCAGTATTTTACCAAGATGTTAATGAGCAGTTCAAAAACATGATCACAATGTTATGGTTAAAATGACATTGAAACTGTATATTTTCAGTAGTGTATAAATGCTTGCAGTAGCACATGGTTCTTGTCTCATAGTTAATTCAACAGTTGCAAAGAGTTAATGAAACAGTTCTAAGTCATAAATTAAATTCTGTAATTGCAAAGGAATAAATTAATAAAGTTAAACTAAAGCAGACACAGCTCATAACTGATAAAATAATTTCACAGAATGGTCTGCAAAAGAAAAAGTTGTTAAATACATTCAGTTTGGTAGTAATACTTTAATATAATTGTATTAACTATGTAAAATTGCATTTTGATTTGTTGTATCAAAAGACTAAAGGTTTGTTTCCTGTGCTTTCTATATAATGTGATAAAAATACATATCAGTATAAAATGTTTTGAGGATGTTTAAAAACAGAGGGAATTGTTAGAATATAAGGCTGAAATTAATTCTGTTGTAAATATGCTGAAAGAAAAAGCTTGCTTAAATGCAGAAACAGAGTTTAGTAATATGTGATCAGCAACCATACTAAATGACTGTGGCTTAAAAAAATAAGGAACTTGCTTATGAGTGTATTACACACACATCAAGAAAGCTGACTTCTTACAGACGTGACAAGAATGTAATCTGCTTTCAATGGACAACAGGACATGTTTTTTTAAGAAAGTTTAAAAAAAACAAGACGTGTTTATCCACAAGGCGTTTCCTTAAAAATATGCTTTTCTCCACTTATCAGCATTTGCACAAGAACAGATGTGTCAGCATTTGCGTCATCAAAGCAGTATCTTTCCAAAACCAAGAGGGTGTGTGTTTAACTAAAAAATATATAAAGTCTGTATTAAATCTAGTTATGTTAGGGGTATGGTAGGGACACATTTTGTCCTGAGGTAAATGTTATATCTCTCACATCATCTGTACTATATGAGAAGTAAAGTGGAACATTTTCTGAAGCTGTAACAGAAGTACATGTGGTTTATTATAAAAGTTATTGGTTACTGCTCTTAAAGACAGGTGCTGCAAAGTATATTCTGTCATCAGTGTATATTCTGCAAGTTTCTGTATGCAACAGACTGTGAATGCAACTATAACCAGACTTTGATTCCAGCCAGCAAGACTGAGTGTCTTAAGAAGACTTCAAATCCCACAGCAAGCAGCAAGTAAGAAGCTCCATCCTTATAATTTTTCATTGGGGGTGGGGGATGGCCAGCCCATGCTCTGCTGCTATAGACACTTGTGAGACTGTTTGGAAACCCCACTGTTTGGCATCTTCCTTGAATTATGCAGTGGAATTTCCAGCCATGTGGCCTAGTGTATATTATGGGGCATATACTATTGGACAGAGTACATGTTGTCCCAAGTGGTTGATAGATCTCTGCAAGTAGCCCAGTAGCCCACTATATTCCCTTGGATACATGTGGCAGGTCCATGCATATGCTAGCATATTCTAGTACCCTGTACAAGTGGTGTATTGGAGAGTGAATTACGTTGTGATTGCAGCCATTGACAGACCTGTAGTTCGGGGCTGACTCTGTCTGATGCATGCAGTACACAGCCAGTACATGGTTAGGTACAGGTTGTGTGGGCTGACTGGCATCATTTTTAGTATATGTATGCGAGTCAGAGTAAGGTGTCAGTCCCTAGGGCCCTAGGTTGTCAGCGTATGTGCTATGCATTGTCTGATGGTCAAGGCCAGGGTTTACTAGGTATGCCTACGTCTGCCTACAATGACAACCTCAGGGTGTAAATAGGGTCTGTTTGACCTATTCAGCAGAGGATAATAAAGTGTGTGAAGTCATAAAGAAAAATTGGTCTATCCTGTTGACTGATCCCTCTGTCAGTGAATATATAGAACAATTTCCTAAGTTTTGTTTCAAAAATACCAAGAACTTAAAACAGCGACTCTGTTATACACACACTGAACCATATAGACACCTCACCTCCCAGCGTAAGGGCACTCATGCATGCCGATCTTGCAAGGCATGCAGTTATATATGGTCTACACACTTGATTATGCATCCATTAAGTATGGAACCTATGCATCTGTCCTTTTATGCGGATTGTTGTACAAAAAATTTGGTCTATATGGCTAAGTGTAATGTATGTGATTCATATTACATGGGAAAGACAAATCGTATGTTTAAGGACAGGATTCTGCAGCATCAGAGTGATATACGAAATAATAAATTAACAAATGCATTAGAAAAACATGTATCTGAAGCTGGTATGAGTCACAGCTTTAAGTTCTTGGTACTACAGAAATTAAATGAAAGTTTAAGGGAAGGGGATTTGAGTAATGAGACTGAATTTGCTGAGTTAAAATGGATTGTCAACTTTAAAGCATATGTGCCACCTGGTCTGAATAGTGCTGTTGCTTTAAAGCCTCTCCTAAAGAAGAGAGGCTTAGTTCACTGATAAGTGTTAACACCCAACAGTTTTAATTGGTTTTAATTAACTGGAAGTTTTTTGTATTTAAAGGCCTGTTTTTTCATACTGTTTGTTAAGGTCTGAAGAAGCGAGCAATCGTGAAAGCGCTTACCTGTTTTTATTTGTTTTTATCTGTTTTTTGGAATTAAAAGTGTTCTTACTCTCAGCATTGGGCATCGTTTTGTTTGCTGGACTTTGTTTTTGGATATCCTAGATTCCACTACGTTCTTTTGCTACAGTTGAGAAAAGGGCAAAGTTCACCATCTCACACAACAGATTACGTACCCTGGGAAGATCTTTGTTGTTCCGTTGCTTCAATGAAGTGGAAGTTCGATATTTTGAGCGTGGACAAAGTGAGATTCGATAATATGGGATTTCGACAAAGTGAGGTAAACCCATATATATATATATATATATATATATATATATATATACACACACACACACACACACACACACACACACACACACACACACACACACACACACACACACACAAACATTGCTTGATAGATATAGCTATGTCTGTTAATCTATATATCTGCTGCAGGGCTAGCCACCCAGTAGTGTGAACATTGGCTCTAGAAGATTGCACTGTTGAAGTCACACCTTGAGTTCATGTGTAAAAATTTGAAAAAGGGGTTGTGGATATATATATATATATGGGTGCATTGTTATTAATCAAGGTGCAGAAATACTGACTCGCAATATATCAAATACGTAAGCACAGTTGGCATGATGGCTAAGGTGTTTGCCTCCCATGCACAAGGTACCATCTTTGATCCTGACCTCCGGACAATGCCTTTATGGAGTTGGCATGTCATTTGTGTCTGTATGGGGTCTCACCCAAAAATAATCCACCTCAAACTCATTCAGGAATAGAGTTGTGGACAGTACCAGAGACTCTAGGTGGCGCCAAATGAGGGAAAGTTGTACAGACCAACTGCTTTGGGAATCAACTGTTTTACATAGTATCCTGCAGACAAAAGAACATGGATCACAGACTGCATACCATGCATACCACTCAACCTCTTAGAGCACAAAATCTGGATAAGCCATTCATATTGGGGGACAAAGGTCTAAAAATAGGGACAAGTTTTAAATATTGCTCTTACAAACTTAGTTGATGGAACTGGGTTAGCACAAATTTTCTTAAGGGTATGAAATCTGAAACTCAAATGTCTGTCATTATTTTCTGACTTCAATCTTCAATGATTTGCCAATGATTTCCTAGAAAACCACAATTTTGTGAAAAATGGACCAAAAATATGAGGCAAAAATCTGGACATTCTGCGAAAATCTGTACAGTTGACAGGTATTGTGGCAGAGCTAGCCACTTGAAGTTGTAAAAATTGTCTCTTGATGATCTGCTCAGGTTGACTAATTTCATCAGAAATGGGTATTTGCCAGTGATAAGTTAGTTGAAGACCTGGCCTACTCTGACCTAGGTCTGAGTGAAAGCTGGATGCAAAACCACTCCACCTGCTAAACATGAGCTAAGATTTGCTACAGTCAATGTAGGTTAACTGACAGGATGAAGCTTGGAAGTGGATGACATGATGGTAAGGAGGTAGCTGGACATCCTATGTATCCAAGAGATAAGATGGAAAGGACAGTGCAGCAAAACCACTTGGCTTGGGATCCAGAGTCTACTACCCAGGGGGGAGAGAGTAGAAGTGGAGTGAAAATTGTGGTAAGGGAGAGCCTTCAGAAGACAGAGAGGGATGTCTCAGAATTAGTGATAGACCAATGACAATCAGATTCCAGTGTAGTGGTATGACACTATTGATAATCTCAGCCTATGCCCCACAACAGGGTTGTCATAACGAGGAAAAGAGATCCATCAGGCCACAGTTGCATGTCATAGGATCACAGGATCATTGGAAGTTACTAGGCTATTAGCCCTGAGGCCCTTTTAAGTCTAGCCAAGAGTTTAGCCCATGTTTAGACAAGTCAGCACCTGATGCTCCTGTCCAGCAGGAACACAGGTGGAATCCCAAGGGTGTATTTTCTGTTTCTCATCCAGTTATCCAGGTTGCGTTTAAAAAGGGATAATGAGGTACTCTGTTTGATGTGGAGAGGGAGTCTGTTCCATGTATGGGGGGAGTCAATGGGACGCAAATCTGTCCCACCAACAAGTCTTATTGATGTCACAAACCAGGTTGAAGTCGTGCGTGTGGGTTACTCGAGTGGAGCTTGACTTGCAGATCTGCAGCAGTCCCATCAAGGTGAGGCCTGAGATTCCTTTGTATGCCAGACAGAGGTCACCTGTGAGGAGTCTGTATAAAACTGAGTAGAGGGACAGGGCTTTTGGCCTATCTGTGTAGGGCATATGTATGAGGCCCTGGATTCTTCTGGTGAGGAACCTCTGTGGTCTGTCCAGCTGCTGCATGTGCTTTGCGAGGTACATGCCGAAAGGGGCAATGTACTCAATAATGTGCCTTATAAGGGAAGAATACAGGGATATTATGACCTCTTTGTCCCTGGATGAGATACCCTTACTTATGAAGTGGGCTATATAGAAAGCTTTCCGTACAGTTGACGCAACATGCTGGTCAAAAGTCAGTTTGCTATCAACCTGGATGCCCAAATCCCTCACAACTGATTGTGTGCTTAGGATGTTGCTATTAATGTGATCATTTGTGGGAACGTCACTCTCTCCAAAGGAGATGACGATGCATGTTTTGGTATTCAGCTTGAGGCCATGTTGCTGGCACTAGCCATTTGTTTGGGTGAGACCCTCTTGGAAGATTTCCACATCACTAGGGGAATTAATGGCAGTGCCCAGCTTGCAGTCATCTGCAAACTTGGCCAGCCATAGCCCACTGGTTTTGGCCTGTACCTCAGAAAAGTGTATTGCAAATAATAGAGGCCCCAAGACCAATCCCTGGGGTATGCCCCTCTTTTCGGGTCTACTACTTGAGGTGGCTTCCCCTACTTTTGACTAGGTGGATTCTATCAGTGAGCCAGTTTGCTACCCATCTGATAACATATGGATTGATGCCTAGCTGAGAGAGTTTATCTATTATGCCTGAGTGGGGAATAGTGTCAAAGGCTTTGGCCAGGTCAAGGTAGGTGGTGTGCACCATCTTCCCCTCGTTCATGACTTTGGTGACTGTCACAAAGAATGTGACCAAATTTAACAGACATGACCTCAGCTTGATGAAAACAAACTGTGTGGGATCAAGTGTTTGGAGGCTGCCAATATCCTTGTTAATGAGGTCCATGACAATCCGTTCCATGGCCTTACAGATCAGGCAAGTTAGGCTGATGGGATCTATAATTTCCCAGGTCGGTGGATGCTCCACCTTTGTGCAAAGGGATGACAGTGGCTGTCCTCCACTCAGCTGTGATGAAGCTGGTACTCAGGCTTTGGTTGAATAGAGCACCTAATGGTGCTGCAAGTTCTTGCCTGAGTTCATGTAGGATGTAGCCTGGGATGTTATTGAGTCCCATGGAGGCTGTATTTTTTGCGTTTGAGAGGACAGTGATGACCTGTTCCCTAGAGATAAGGGGAGGAGGGCAGGTACTGAGGATGTACTGATTTACTGATGGGCGGGACAGAGGGGTGAAGTTTTCACTGAATCTGTCAGCCAGCAGGTTGGCTATATCTACGGCATTTGTGTATGTGGTGTCCTTGAATACCAGTTCTGAGAAGATCTGGGTGCTTCCTTTGAGACTACAGACATATGTGAAGAAGGTCATCTGGACAATTTGGACTCAAAGTTTGCTTTGGAGGATTTCACTAGTGCTCTTATTTGCTTGTTCAGGTTAAGGAGAGATTGCTTCCAATTGGGCACCTGGTCCTTGGTCCTGGACAGCATTTTTTTCCTTTTGTTATAGAGTTTATTTATTGCAGATGTCCACCAAACAGGTTTACTCTTCTTTTCGGAAGATGATTTCATCCTGTCCGGTATTCCTGGTTCCTTGCATCTATATAAATACTTGTATAGTACTTTGGTGTAGATTTGGACATTGGTGCCAGTTCCTACACAGGGGGAGGGGGCTGTGAAGCTGTTTATACCTTGTCTCAGGAGGTTGTAATCAGCTTTGGAGAAGTTTTTTTCTTTGACCCTAGCTTGGGGGGGGGGGGTCAGGGGAGATGGTGACTTTGAAAGTGACCGCTTTATGGTTGGATCTTACCAGGGAGGATGATACTGTAGTGGTGCTGCAGTGGTTACTCATGTTGGTTAATACCAAGTCCAAGATATTATCACCTCTTGTGGGAGTATCAACTAGCTGTTCTAAGGCATTTGCATTGACAAAATCGAGGAACCTCTGGACATTTGAGCTCTGGCATTAGTAGTTCTTCCAATCTATGTTTGAGTAGTTAAAGTTACCCAGGGTCAGGGAAAAAGGCTGAATCTTGATAGACTTGAAGAGGTCCAGATAGGAGGAATGGGCATCTTGAGTCAAATTTGGGGGCCTGTAGCTAGCTATGATTTGAATAGGGGTTTGTCAATGGTTAACTGCACCTGGAATGTCTCATGTGCGTCATACTGTTTGACCAGCCTGGAGTTGTGTATGTCTTTGATATATATTGAAACTCCAACTCGTTTGGCTTTGCTGCCCACAGTTTGGGGTCTGAATTTTTGATAGGATGAGTAACCAGGTAAGGCTGGGGTGCTGTCCGCAGCTTTGAGCCAGGTTTCTGTGACTGCACAAATGTCAGCATCTTCCAGGGTAAAGAGTGTTTACAATTACTACTATTATTACTGGACTACATGAAAAGAGACATGGAAGAGCTCTCCGATCTTGTAGCCCAGGCAGGTATGACCCTAGCCCTGAGTAACATTCTGCCATCACCCAGAATGATACCACAGTACAGGGACAAAATGATTGACTTCAACAATTGGCTAAGCTTCTGGTGTCATTCTAAGGGGATCCAGTATCTGTCTGCTTGGGATGACATGGTCAACAGACCAGGCTGCTTTGCCACAGATGGCCTGCACCTGTCGCCCCTGGGATTCCGGATACTGGTTAGGCTCTTGCTGCACCTGTAGTGCCTTTTTTAGGCAAGGTACAAATGACAAATTCACCACCGTAGCAGGAACAGTCAAGCAAAAACTGAGGGTAATGCTACTCAATGCTAGAAGTCTAAATCTCAAAATGCACTCACTTGAGGCACTCCTTAAAATGGACAACATTGATATCTGTGCAGTGACTGAGACCTGGTTCAAGGCTCCAGACAGCACCCCTGCACTACAAGGCTATAACTCATACCACACTTTTCGGCCATGTAATCTGAACAGAAACACCAAAGGCGGAGGTGTGTCCATATTCATTAAGGATATCCACACCTTCAGGCTAGTTGCTCAGCATAATGCATCTGAGGTTATCCAAGTGCAACTAACTCTGGGCAAAACTGCAATCCAAATTGTAGCTTACTACAGATCCCCCACCATGCCCCAGGATTCCCACTCCTCTTTTCTTGATGTACTGGAAAATATTAGGGTTCAACCAAACACCCTAATAATGGACGACTTCAACTACCCCACCATTAACTGGGAAAAATACTCATGTAACAACTTCTTAGCTCAACGCTTTCTGGAATTCATAAACTCAAATGCCCTGGATCAACTTATCCACACCCCCACCACGAGCAACAATTTCCTAGACCTAGTCATTACCAACATGAGTGACCGGTGTTCCACACCTGAAGTCGACTCCTCGTTGGTCCGATCCGACCATAAGCTAATCACCCTTGATATCCACATCCCGCCCCCACCCCCCATTAAGGAAGCCATGGTAAAAAATTTCTTCAAAGCCAACTTCATGCTTCTTAAGACAGAAGTGGTCAACTTGATGACACCCATGCAGATGGACAATAGAGTTACGACTGCTGAATCCTACACAAATGCACTCCATAAGCACTTGCACGAGTGCATGGATCGTGCTATCCCAAACAGAACCAAGACACTATCCACCAAAAAAAGGAAGCCAATCTGGAGGTCCCCTGCCATAAACAAACTGTACAACAGAAGGAAGAAACTGTTGCAAAAAAGAGTAAAATCCCATGAGTGGAGGAGCTCCCTGGTCAGCCTCAGTAAGAAGCTGAGATCCCTTATAATATCCTCCAAAGCTAGCTACGAAAACAAAATTGCCACTAATTCAAAGGATAACCACAAAGCATTCTATAGCTATGTCAAGAATCTCGATGGCAACACCCAGATCTGCTCTGAGTTACAGCACAATGGCACAAAAATTACAGAACCAACTGATATTGCCAACATTCTGGCAGATAGGTTTAGTGCTAACTTTACTCCCCCCTCACCCACTAAAGGGCCCATATCTATACAGGAAGAATGCAGAGTCCCTGTAATCACAACTATGCAGGTAATAGCTGCACTCTCTAAAGCCAAAAACACAGCATCCATGGGACCGGGCAACATCCCAGGCTGCATTTTACATGAACTTCAGAACAAACTGGCTCCCCACTTAAGCACCATGTTCAATAATAGCCTCACATCAGGGTTTGTGCCCAATGAATGGAGCACAGCAACAGTTATCCCACTGCACAAAAGGGGAGCCACCACCGATCCCGGGAACTATCGACCTATTAGCCTGACAAGGCTGGTATGCAAGGCCATGGAACGTATCATCATGGAGCTCATAAAGACATTAGTAACCTCCAAACTCCGGATCCCACCCAGTTTGGGTTTGTGAAAGGCAGCTCATGCCTCCTGAACCTGATCAACTTCTTTGAGGCAGTCACCAAAGCCGTAGATGAGGGTAAGGTGGTTCACACAGTCTATCTTGACCTTGCCAAGGCTTTCGACACCATCCCCTATTCTGGAATTATAGCTAAACTCAATAAACTAGGTATAAATCCCTACGTCACAAGATGGGTTGCCAACTGGCTCATTGACAGAACCCACACTGTAAAAGTTGCAGACTCCAAATCTGACCTCAAAGCAGTGACAAGTGGAATACCACAAGGTTCCATCCTGGGACCTCTCCTGTTTGGTATCTACTTCTCTGAAGTACAGGCTAACACAGAAGGCCTCTGGTTAATGAAGTTTGCAGATGACTGCAAATTAGGAGCCATAGTCAAGTCCCCAAATTATGTGGACATCCTACAGAAGGGCCTTGCTGAGACAGATGCCTGGTGTCAGAGCCATGGCCTCAAGCTTAATGCCAAAAAGTGCAGTGTCATCCCCTTTGGTAAAAACTCTGTACCCATGAACTACCACATAGGCAGCAATCTACTTAACACTGAATGTGTGATAAGAGACCTTGGGACCCAGGTGGACAGTAGTCTCTCCTTTGATAGTCACATCGTCATAGTAGTCAGGAAGTCATTCTATGTGGCACACCTCATCATAAAAGGGTTCTCATCTAGGAAAAAAGAGTTCATTGTTCCTCTCTACTCGACACTCATTAGACCCATTATAGAGTACAACGCCCCTTTTGCAATGTACCTCACAAGACATCTGCAGCAGCTGGAAAGGCCACAGAAGTACCATACAAAGAAGATTACTGGTCTTAAACCAATGCCCTACACTGACCGTCTCAAAAAACTCCAGCTTTACTCCATAGCATATCGCCTACTCCGAGGTGATCTCTGCCTAACATATAAAGCTATGTCAAACCCAGAGCTGTTGGACATGCTACACCTAAAGAAGTCCCAATCCCTCCAAGCTACACACTCTAGGGACCTAAACCTTGTCACCACAATAAACAGGACATGCTGGAGGGATAGATTTCTGTCCCAGAGACTTCCCATACTCTGGAACAGGCTACCCATCTATGTCAAGCAAAGTTCTTCATTAGCACTCTTCAGGAAAAATCTTGATGAGTGGATGGGAAATAGGAAATACACCCCGGGGATCACTTCTGTGTCGCTGCTCGACAGTGGCACAGGAAAATATCTTTCTTGGGTGGCGTAAGCCAGGGAACTTTGTTGGCTAGGCTTACGTAGGCCCTTGGGCCAATAGCCTAATATCTACCTGTGAACCTATTAGTGCAGTTTCATGTTTAGACTCCTACTAGATAAAGAAGGACAACATGAGTAGGTGTTGACAATGGGGGACCTAATGCATGTTTGGGCAGAGAGAACAGGATATTTATTTATTTATTGGCATTTGTTTACTGGGAAAGTCCACTGGGCCAAAAGAACCCATTTTCAGTGGAGGCCTGGGGAGAAAAGCTCCACAGTATAAGAGTACAAAAACATACAAATAGCAAAACAATATAAAACAGGTTCCAGATACAAGCAAGTAGGCCTAAGGCATACATACTAATATATCTTACTTGTAAGGGTGTCACACAAATCATATGTGCATATGAATAAAACGAGCATAAGTTACATAACTAAGAGTACTTGAGCTCTTAACATGATTAAGTGGTATATACAAGGTATTTGAGAGAAGTGGTTAGTAAAAGGATGGGAAGGGGGCAGTGACAGGTGATGTAGTAGAGTAGAAGTTTAGTGAGGTTTGTTTTGATAGTGAGTATGAATGAGTTTGCAGAGGGGAGGGATGTAGGATAGTGTGTGAATAAATTTTGAGTGTGTGCTTTCAGGTTATGGAAGAATGAGAACAGAGGCAAGTGCATTGCCAGAGGGAGAAGAGCTGTGATTGCAATCCCTTTTTGAAGGATATGATTGAACTAGAGATTCTGATAGCTGAAGGTAAAGAGTTCCAAAGCTTGGTGACAGAGAAGGAATAAAGCATGTTGCTGGCAGGGGGTTTGGGTTTGTATACTTGTAGTAGTAGTTGGTTTGCAGATCTAAGTGGCCTGTTGGGGTGGTAGTGGGTGAGGATGGATGTGAGAGCTGGGCAGTCTGAGGGTTTGTATATAATTTTGTGAGCTGTGATTAGCTGTAGGTAGGTAAAATGGTGGGGATGTTCGAGCCAGTTAAGTAAGTTTAAAGAAATGCAATGATGAGAAGAGTATTTTACGTTGGTTGCAAATTTGGCAACCTTGCTGTAACAGATCTCAAGCTTGTTTTTTAGGGTGCAGAGAATCACCATAGAGTAGTGAGACTAAGAGAAAAGTTAAGGCAAGAGTGCGTTTCGTAGAGCAGTTGAGGTAGTATTTTTGTTGGTAGAGGCAGCCTAGCTTATAGTTTGTTTTTTTGATATTATTATGGATATGGAGGTCAAATGTCAGGTTTTCGTCAATGATAGCCCCTAGTAATTTAGTGAGGGAGACAACTTCTGTAGATGTGTTGGTTTGAGAATGAATGGTGATATATGTCTTGTTGACAAAGATATTTTTCTTGGGAGTGAATACTATCATTTTTGCTTTATTTGGGTTTAGAGCTAGATGATTATTAGCCATCCAGATTTTGATAGTGGTAAATATATTTTGGCAGATTTGCAAAATTATATGAGGATTGCCTGGATCTACATGGGTGGGGCAACAGAAATAAAGAAGGAGAGGCCACTCTAGACTTCTGCCTGACAAATGGCTTGATGGTGGCCAACACATGGTTTAGCAAGAGAGACAATCACAAGATCATACATGTAACTTCTTCCTAGTAAGGAAAGGTGATTGGGAAAGAATCCGTGATTGTAAAGTCATCACCTATGAAAGAGTCGACCCACAGCATAAACCACTGGATGCCATAGTCAGCTGCAAGCAGTGGTCAGAGAAGGCTCTAAGGTCAGCAGAGACTAGGCTGAAGACCTAGAAGTTGACTGGAGAGAAAGCATAAGAGTTCAAGGAATTACTCCGAGCTCCAGCACCTCAGGA